>NC_081399.1:13551851-13744370 GCF_030684315.1 Stegostoma tigrinum | reverse complement strand
AGCCACTGCATCCCATTTCACTCAATGCTTCACTTTACACACAGTCAGGGCATCCCATTTCCATCAGTCACTGCGTCCCATTTCCTCAGTCACTGCATCTCCTTTCCACAGTCACGGCAATCCCATTTCACTCAGTCACTGCATCCCATTTCACTCAGTCACTGCATCCCATTTCACAGAGTCACTGCATCTCCTTTCCATCAGTCACTGCGTCCCATTTCCATCAGTCACTGAATCCCATTTCCCACAGTAACTGCATCCCATTTCCAACAGTAACTGCATCCCATTTCCCTCATTCACTGCATCCGATTCCCCTCAATCACTGCATCCCATTTCACTCAGTCACTGCATCCCATTTCACTCAGACACTGCATCCCATTTCCCTCAGTCACTGCATCCCATTTCCCTTAGTCACTGCATCCCATTTTACTCAGTCACTGCATCCCATTTAACGCAGTCACTGCATCCCATTTAACGCAGTCACTGCATCACATTTCACGCAGTCACTGCACCGCATTTCACGCAGACACTGCATCGCATTTCACTCAGTCACTGCATCCCATTTCACTCAATCACTGCATCTCCTTCACCACAGTCACTGCATCCCATTCGCCACAGACACGGCATCCCATTCACTTGAGTCTCAGCATCCCATTTCAAACAGACACTGCATCTCCTTTCCATCAGTCACTGCATCCCTATTCACACAGTCACTGCATCCCATTTCACACAGCCAGTGCATCCCATTTCACACAGCCACTGCATCCCATTTCACACAGCCACTGCATCCCATTTCACACAGCCACTGCATCCCATTTCACTCAATGCTTCACTTTACACACAGTTAGTGCATCCCATTTCACTCAGTCACTGCATCCCATTTCACGCAGTCACTGCATCCCATTTCACAGAGTCACTGCATCTACTTTCCATCAGTCACCGCGTCCCATTTCACTCAGTCACTGCGTCCCATTTCCATCAGACACTGAATCCCATTTCCCACAGTGACTGCATCCCATTTCCCTTAGTCACTGCATCCCATTTCCCTCAGTCACTGCATCCCATTGCCCTCAGTCACTGCATCCCATTGTCCTCAGTCACTGCATCCCATTGTCCTCAGTCACTGCATCCTATTCCCCTCAGTCACTGCATCCCATTTCACTCAGTCACTGCCTCCCATTTCACTCAGTGACTGCATCCCATTACCCTCAGTCACTGCATCCCATTACCCTCAGTCATTGCATCCCATTACCCTCAGTCACTGCATCCCATTTCCCATAGCACTGCATCCCATTTCCAACAGTGACTGCATCCCATTGCCGACAGTCAATGCAATCCATTTCCAACAGTCACTGCATCCCATTTCCAAGAGTCAGTGCCTCCCATTTCAAAGAGTCAGTGCCTCCCATTTCAAAGAGTCAGTGCCTCCCATTTCACTCAGCCACTGCATCCCATTTCCCACAGTCACTGCATCCCATTACCGTCCGTCACTCCATCCAATTACTGTCAGTCACTGCATCCCATTTCGATCAGTCACTGCATCCCATTTCCACCAGTTACTGCATCCCATTTCACTAAGACAGTGCGTCTCATTTCCCTCAGTCACTGTACTCCAACCCCGCTGGGCACTACATCCCCATTAACTCAGTCACTCCTTCCCAGGACCTCAGTCACTGCATCCCATGTCCCATAAAAACTGCATCCCATTTCCATCAGGCACTGCAGCTCATGTCACTCTGTCACAGCAGTCAATTTCCATCAGTCACTGCATCTCATTTCACTCATTAACTGCATCCCATTTTAATCAGACACTGCATCCCATTTCACTCAGACACTGCATCCCATCTCACTCAGTCAGTGCATCCCATTTCCATCAGTCACTGGTTCCCGTATCTCACAGACGCTGCATTCAATTTCCGACACTCACTGTATCCCATTTCCCGTAGACACAGCATCTCCCTTCCCTCAGACTCTGCATCTCATTTCAATCAGTGATTGCATCCTACTTCCCAAAAATATTGCAACCCATTTCTCTGAGTCACTGCATCTCATTTCACTTGGTCACTGCATCCCATTTCCCTCAGTCACTGCATCCCATTTCCCTCAGTCACTGCATCTCATTTCACTCAGTCACTGCAGCTCATGTCGCTCTGTCACTGCATCCAATGTCCATCATTCAGTGTATCTCATTTCACTCAGTCAGTGCATCTCATTTCAGTCAGTCAGTGCATCGCATTTCGCTCAGTCACTGCATCGCATTTCACTCAGTCACTGCATCGCATTTCACTCAGTCACTGCATCCAATTTCACTCAGTCACTGCATCCCATTTCACTCAGTCACTGCATCCCATTGTCCTCAGTCACTGCATCCCATTGTCCTCATTCACTGCATCTGATTCCCCTCAGTCACTGCATCCCATTTCTTTCAGTAACTGCATCCTATTACCCTCAGTCACTGCATCCCATTTCACTCAGTCACTGCATCCCATGTCCCTCAGTCACTGCATCCCATTACCCTCAGTCACTGCATCCCATTTCACTCAGTCACTGCATCCCATTTCACTCAGACACTGCATCCCATTTCCCTCAGTCACTGCATCCCATTTCCCTTAGTCACTGCTTCCCATTTTACTCAGTCACTGCATCCTATTTGAAGCAGTCACTGCATCCCATTTAACGCAGTCACTGCACCGCATTTCACGCAGTCACTGCACCGCATTTCACGCAGACACTGCATCGCATTTCACTCAGTCACTGCATCCCATTTCACTCAATCACTGCATCTCTTTCACCACAGTCACTGCATCCCATTCCCCACAGCCACTGCATCCCATTTCACACAGCCAGTGCATCCCATTTCACACAGGCACTGCATCTCCTTTCCATCAGTCACTGCATCCCTATTCACACAGTCACTGCATCCCAGTTCACACAGTCACTGCATCCCATTTCACACAGCCACTGCATCCCATTTTACACAGCCACTGCATCCCATTTCACACAGCCAGTGCATCCCATTTCACTCAGTCACTGCATCCCATTTCACAGAGTCACTGCATCTCCTTTCCATCAGTCACTGCGTCCCATTTCACTCAGTCACAGCGTCCCATTTCCATCAGTCACTGAATCCCATTTCCCACAGTGACTGCATTCCATTTCCCTCAGTCACTGCATCCCATTGCCCTCAGTCACTGCATCCCATTTCACTCAATGTTTCAGTTTACACACAGTCAGGGCATCCCATTTCCATCAGTCACTGCGTCCCATTTCCTCAGTCACTGCATCTCCCTTCCACAGTCAGGGCAATCCCATTTCACTCAGTCACTGCGTCCCATTTCGATCAGACACTGCATCCCATTGCCCTCAGTCACTGCATCCCATTACCCTCACTCACTGCATCCCATTTCACTCAGTCACTGCATCCCATTTCCCTCAGTCACTGCATTCCATTACCCTCAGTCACTGCATCCCATTTCACATCGCACTGCATCCCATTTCCAACAGTGACTGCATCCCATTGCCGACAGTCAATGCAATCCATTTCCAACAGTCACTGCATCCCATTTCCAAGAGTCAGTGCCTCCCATTTCAAGGAGTCAGTGCCTCCCATTTCACTCAGCCACTGCATCCCATTTCCCTGAGTCACTGCATCCCATTACCGTCCATCACTCCCTCCAATTACTGTCAGTCACTGCATCCCATTTCTCTCAGCCACTGTATCCCATTTCCCTCAGTCACTGTACTCCAAGCCCGCTCGGGCACTGCATCCCTATTAACTCAGTCACTCCTTCCCAGGACCTCAGTCACTGCATCCCATGTCCCATAAAAACTGCATCCCATTTCCATCAGGCACTGCAGCTCATGTCACTCTGTCACTGCAGTCAATTTCCATCAGTCACTGCATCACATTTCACTCATTAACTGCATCCCATTTTAATCAGACACTGCATCCCATTTCACTCAGACACTGCATCCCATCTCACTCAGTCAGTGCATCCCATTTCCATCAGTCACTGGTTCCCGTATCTCACAGACGCTGCATTCAATTTCCGACACTCACTGTATCCCATTTCCCGTAGACACAGAATCTCCCTTCCCTCATCTCATTTCAATCAGTGATTGCATCCTACTTCCCAAAAATATTGCAACCCATTTCGCTGAGTCACTGCATCTCATTTCACTTGGTCACTGCATCCCATTTCCCTCAGTCACTGCATCTCATTTCCGTCAAACAATGCATCTCATTTCACTCAGTCACTGCAGCTCATGTCGCTCTGTCACTGCATCCAATGTCCATCATTCAGTGTATCTCATTTCACTCAGTCAGTGCATCTCATTTCAGTCAGTCAGTGCATCGCATTTCAGTCAGTCAGTGCATCGCATTTCAGTCAGTCACTGCATCGCATTTCACTCAGTCACTGCATCGCATTTCACTCAGTCACTGCATCCCATTTCACTCAGTCACTGCATCCCATTTCACTCAGTCACTGCATCCCATTGTCCTCAGTCACTGCATCCCATTGTCCTCATTCACTGCATCTGATTCCCCTCAGTCACTGCATCCCATTTCACTCAGTCAGTGCATCCCATTTCACTCAGTCACTGCATCCCATTTCACACAGACACTGCATCCCATTTCCCTCAGTCACTGCATCCCATTTCCCTTAGTCACTGCATCCCATTTTACTCAGTCACTGCATCCTATTTGAAGCAGTCACTGCATCCCATTTAACGCAGTCACTGCACCGCATTTCACGCAGACACTGCATCGCATTTCACTCAGTCACTGCATCCCATTTCCCTCAATCACTGCATCTCCTTCACCACAGTCACTGCATCCCATTCCCCACAGACACGGCATCCCATTCAGTTGAGTCTCAGCATCCCATTTCAAACAGACACTGCATCTCCTTTCCATCAGTCACTGCATCCCTATTCACACAGTCACTGCATCCCAGTTCACACAGCCACTGCATCCCATTTCACACAGCCACTGCGTCCCATTTCACACAGCCACTGCGTCCCATTTCACACAGCCACTGCATCCCATTTCACTCAATGCTTCACTTTACACACAGTCAGGGCATCCCATTTCCATCAGTCACTGCGTCCCATTTCCTCAGTCACTGCATCTCCTTTCCACAGTCACTGCAATCCCATTTCACTCAGTCACTGCATCCCATTGTCCTCAGTCACTGTATCCCATTGTCCTCAGTCACTGCATCCCATTGTCCTCATTCACTGCATCCGATTCCCCTCAGTCACTGCATCCCATTTCCCTCAGTCACTGCATCTCATTTCACTCAGTCACTGCATCCCATTTCCCTCAGTCACTGCATCTCATTTCACTCAGGCACTGTATCCCATTTCCCTCACTCACTGCACCCCAAGTCCGCTCGGGCACTGCATCCCCATGAACTCAGTCACTCCTTCCCAGTACCTCAGTCACTGCATCCCATTTCCATCAGGTACTGCATCACATTTCCATCAGACACTACAGCTCATGTCACTCTGTCACTGCATCCCATTTCCCTCAGTCACTGCATCCCATCTCACTCAGTCACTGCATCCCATTTCCCTCAGTCACTGCATCTCCTTCACCACAGTCACTGCATCCCATTTCACGCAGTCACTGCATCACATTTCACTCAGTCACTGCATCGTATTTTACTCAGTCACTGCATCCCATTTCACTCAATCACTGCATCTCCTTCACCACAGTCACTGCATCCAATTTCCATCAGTCACTGCATCTCGTTTCACTCATTCACTGCATCCCATTTCAGGCAGTCACTGCATCCCATTTCCATCAGTCACTGCATCCCTATTCACACAGCCACTGCATCCCATTTCACGCAGCCACTGCATCCCATTTCACGCAGCCACTGCATCCCATTTCACACAGCCACTGCATCCCATTTCACACAGCCACTGCATCCCATTTCACTCAATGCTTCACTTTACACACAGTCAGGGCATCCCATTTCCATCAGTCACTGCCTCCCATTTCCGCAGTCACTGCATCTCCTTTCCACAGTCACGGCAATCCCATTTCACTCAGTCACTGAATCCCATTTCCCACAGTAACTGCATCCCATTTCCCACAGTAACTGCATCCCATTTCCCTCATTCACTGCATCCGATTCCCCTCAATCACTGCATCCCATTTCACTCAGTCACTGCATCCCATTTCACTGAGACACTGCATCCCATTTTACTCAGTCACTGCATCCTATTTGAAGCAGTCACTGCATCCCATTTAACGCAGTCACTGCACCGCATTTCACGCAGACACTGCATCGCATTTCCCACAGTGACTGCATTCCATTTCCCTCGGTCACTGCATCCCATTGCCCTCAGTCACTGCATCCCATTGCCCTCAGTCACTGCATCCCATTTCACTCAATGTTTCAGTTTACACACAGTCAGGCCATCCCATTTCCATCAGTCACTGCGTCCCATTTCCTCAGTCACTGCATCTCCTTTCCACAGTCACGGCAATCCCATTTCACTCAGTCACTGCATCCGATTTCACTCAGTCACTGCATCCCATTTCACAGAGTCACTGCATCTACTTTCCATCAGTCACTGCGTCCCATTTCACTCAGTCACTGCGTCCCATTTCCATCAGACACTGAATCCCATTTCCCACAGTGACTGCATCCCATTTCCCTCAGTCACTGCATCCCATTGCCCTCAGTCACTGCATCCCATTGCCCTCAGTCACTGCATCCCATTGTCGTCAGTCACTGCATCCCATTGTCCTCATTCACTGCATCCTATTCCCCTCAGTCACTGCATACCATTTCACTCATTCACTGCATCCCATTACCCTCACTCACTGCATCCCATTTCACTCAGTCACTGCATCCGATTTCACTCAGTCACTGCATCCCATTTCACAGAGTCACTGCATCTACTTTCCATCAGTCACTGCGTCCCATTTCACTCAGTCACTGCGTCCCATTTCCATCAGACACTGAATCCCATTTCCCACAGTGACTGCATCCCATTTCCCTCAGTCACTGCATCCCATTGCCCTCAGTCACTGCATCCCATTGCCCTCAGTCACTGCATCCCATTGTCGTCAGTCACTGCATCCCATTGTCCTCATTCACTGCATCCTATTCCCCTCAGTCACTGCATACCATTTCACTCATTCACTGCATCACATTACCCTCACTCACTGCATCCCATTTCACTCAGTCACTGCATCCCATTACCCTCAGTCACTGCATCCCATTTCCCACAGCACTGCATCCCATTTCCCACAGCACTGCTTCCCATTTCCAACAGTGACTGCATCCCATTGCCGACAGTCAATGCAATCCATTTCCAACAGTCACTGCATCCCATTTCCAAGAGTCAGTGCCTCCCATTTCCAAGAGTCAGTGCCTCCCATTTCACTCAGCCACTGCATCCCATTTCCCTCAGTCACTGCATCCCATTACCGTCCGTCACTCCATCCAATTACTGTCAGTCACTGCATCCCATTTCGGTCAGTCACTGCATCCCATTTCCACCAGTTACTGCATCCCATTTCACTCAGCCACTGCATCCCATTTCACTAAGACAGTGCGTCCCATTTCTCTCAGCCACTGTATCCCATTTCCCTCAGTCACTGTACTCCAAGCCCGCTCGGGCACTGCATCCCTATTAACTCAGTCACTCCTTCCCAGGACCTCAGTCACTGCATCCCATGTCCCATAAAAACTGCAGTCAATTTCCATCAGTCACTGCATCTCATTTCACTCATTAACTGCATCCCATTTTAATCAGACACTGCATCCCATCTCACTCAGACACTGCATCCCATCTCACTCAGACACTGCATCCCATCTCACTCAGACACTGTATCCCATCTCACTCAGACACTGCATCCCATCTCACTCAGACACTGCATCCCATCTCACTCAGACACTGCATCCCATCTCACTCAGACACTGCATCCCATTTCCATCAGTCACTGGTTCCCGTATCTCACAGACGCTGCATTCAATTTCCCACACTCACTGTATTTGAGTGCGAGCAGCAGCGGAGGCAAGACGGACCCGGAAGACTGCAGCTAAGGTAAAGCAGTTTATTTTTAAAATTACTTACCGGTAGCGTGCAGCGGTGTTTTTTTTCCTCTTTCAGAGAAGGAGCGGGAGCACCAGAGGAAGTGACGAGGACCAGAGGGGCAGCCGGGAAGGAAAGCAGTGACCATATTTATCAGCAAGGCGGCTAAACCCGAGACTCTACAACTGTAGAGTCTCCCACCCGCCCTCCTCCTCTAACCTAGTTAATAAGATAAGGTTCATTCTAAACTTTCTCTGTTGAATATAAGTTTGTTATTAATTCGTTATTATTACTTGAAGTAAGCTTTCTACTTTAGTATTGAGTGGGTGTTCAGATAAGTGGGGTATGGATGCTAGGGCAGTTGCTTGCTCCTCCTGCAGAATGTGGCAGTTGGGAGATGTGGCACACGTCTCCGCTGGCTACATCTGCGGGAAGTGCACCCAACTCCAGCTCCTTGAAAACCGTGTTAGGGAAATGGAGCTGGAGCTGGATGAACTACGGATCATTCGGGAGGCAGAGGGGGTAATTGAGAGGAGTTATCGGGAGTTGGTCACTCCTAAGGCTCAGGACGAGGATAGATGGGTTACAGTTAGGGGGAGGAAAGGGGACAGACAGACAGTGCAGAGATCCCCTGTGGGCATTCCCCTCAGCAATAAGTATACCGTTTTGGATACTGCTGGGGGGGATGACTTACCAGAGGAAAGCCATAGTAGTCAGTTCTCTGGCACTGAGCCTGTCACTGTGGCAAAGAAGGGAAGGGGGCAGAATAGAAAAGTACTCGTGGTAGGGGACTCGATAGTTAGGGGAATCGACAGGAGATTTTGTGGGCAAGATCGGGATTCCCGGAAGGTATGTTGCCTCCCTGGTGCCAGGGTCCGGGACGTCTCCGATCGGGTGTGTAAAGTTCTAAAAGGGGAGGGTGAACAGCCAGAAATCGTGTTACATATTGGCACAAATGATATAGCCAG
Organism: Stegostoma tigrinum; assembly: GCF_030684315.1. Taxonomy (NCBI): domain Eukaryota; kingdom Metazoa; phylum Chordata; class Chondrichthyes; order Orectolobiformes; family Stegostomatidae; genus Stegostoma; species Stegostoma tigrinum. Next base: position 13,735,344 of record NC_081399.1, on the reverse strand, counting down.
AAATAGGTTTGAGGATATAAAAAGTGATTTCAGGGAGTTAGGATGGAAGCTGCAGAGCAGGACGAACAGAGTAGTGTTCTCTGGTTTACTACCGGTGCCACGAGATAGCGAGGTGAGGAACAGGGAGCGGGCGCAGCTGAACACGTGGCTACGCAGCTGGTGTAGGAGGGAGGGCTTCAGATATGTTGATAATTGGGATGCCTTCTGGGGAAGGTGGGACCTGTACAAGAAGGACGGGTTGCATCTGAACTGGAAGGGGACCAATGTCCTGGGTGGAAGGTTTGCTCGAGTAGTTCGAGAGGGTTTAAACTAGTATGGCAGGGGGGTGGGAACCTGAGCTGTATACCAGAGGTGAGCGTTGATGCAGGTGAGGCAGTAGCAAGAGGTAGACCAGCTAGTGGGAAGGATTTTCCTGGGAAGGAACCAAGGGATCGGTTAAAGTGTGTTTGCTTTAATGCAAGGAGTATCAGGAATAAAAGTGATGAACTTAGAGCATGGATCAGTACCTGGTGCTATGATGTTGTGGCCATAACAGAGACATGGGTTTCTCATGGGCAGGAATGGTTGCTGGATGTTCCAGGGTTTAGAACATTTAAAAAGAATAGGGAGGGGGGAAAAAGAGGAGGGAGTGTAGCACTACTAATCAGAGATGGTATCACAGCTACAGAAGCTCCCTTTGTCGAGGAAGATCTGCCTACTGAGTCAGTATGGGTGGAAATTAGGAACAGCAAGGGAGTAGTCACCTCGTCAGGGGTTTACTACAGGCCCCCCAATAGCAGCAGGGAGATTGAAGAAAGCATAGGTCGACAGATTTTGGAAAAGTGTGCACGCAGTAGGGTTGTTGTAATGGGTGACTTTAACTTTCCTAATATTGATTGGAACCTCCTTCGAGCAGAAGATTTGAATGGAGCTGTTTTTGTAAGGTGTGTTCAGGAGGGTTTCCTAACGCAGTACGTTGACAGGCCGACGAGGGGAGAGGCCATTCTAGACTTGGTGCTCGGAAACGAGCCGGGGCAGGTATCAGATCTTGTGGTGGGAGAGCATTTTGGTGATAGTGACCATAACTGCCTCACATTCTACATAGCTATGGAGAAGGAGAGGATTAGGCAGAATGGGAGGATATTTAATTGGGGAAGAGGAAACTATGATGCGATTAGACATGAGTTAGGAAGCATGGACTGGGAGCAGTTGTTCCATGGTAAGGGAACTATAGACATGTGGAGACGGTTTAAGGAACAGTTGTTGGGAGTGATGAGTAAATATGTCCCTCTGAGACAGGCAAGAAGGGGTAAGATTAAGGAACCTTGGATGACGAGAGCGGTGGAGCTTCTAGTGAAAAGGAAGAAGGTAGCTTACATAAGGTGGAGGAAGCTAGGGTCAAGTTCAGCTAGAGAGGATTACATGCAGGCAAGGAAGGAGCTCAAAAATGGTCTGAGGAGAGCCAGGAGGGGGCAGGAAAAAAGGCTTGGCAGAAGGAATCCGGGAAAACACAAAGGCATTTTACACTTACGTGAGGAATAAGAGAATGGTCAAAGAAAGAGTAGGGCCGATCAGGGATAGCATAGGGAACTTGTGTGTGGAGCCTGAGGAGGTAGGGGAAGCCCTAAATGAGTTTTTTGCTTCTGACTTTACGAAAGAAACGAACTTTGTAGTGAATGAAACCTTTGAAGAGCAGGTGTGCATGCTGGAATGGATAGAGATAGACGAAGCTGATGTGCTGAAAATTTTGTCAAACATTAAGATTGACAAGTCGCCAGGCCCGGAACAGATTTGTCCTCGGCTGCTTTGGGAAGCGAGAAATGCAATTGCTTCGCCACTTGCGAAGATCTTTGCATCCTCGCTCTCCACTGGAGTCGTACCTGAGGACTGGAGAGAGGCAAATGTAATTCCTCTCTTCAAGAAAGGAAATAGGGAAATCCCCGGCAATTATAGACCGGTAAGTCTCACGTCTGTCGTCTGCAAGGTGTTAGAAAGGATTCTGAGGGATAAGATTTATGACCATCTGGAAGAGCATGGCTTGATCAAATACAGTCAACACGGCTTTGTGAGGGGTAGGTCATGCCTTACAAACCTTATCGAGTTTTTTGAGGATGTGACTAGAAAGGTTGATGAGGGTCGAGCTGTGGATGTGGTGTATATGGACTTCAGTAAGGAATTTGATAAGGTTCCCCATGGTAGGCTCATTCAGAAGGTCAGGAGGAATGGGATACAGGGGAACTTAGCTGCTTGGATACAGAATTGGCTGGCCAACAGAAGACAGCGAGTGGTAGTAGAAGGAAAATATTCTGCCTGGAAGTCAGTGGTGAGTGGGGTTCCACAGGGCTCTGTCCTTGGGCCTCTACTGTTTGTAATTTTTATTAATGACTTGGACGAGGGAATTGAAGGATGGGTCAGCAAGTTTGCAGACGACACAAAGGTCGGAGGTGTCGTTGACAGTGTAGAGGGCTGTTGTAGGCTGCAGCGGGACATTGACAGGATGCAGAGATGGGCTGAGAGGTGGCAGATGGAGTTCAACCTGGATAAATGCGAGGTGATGCATTTTGGAAGGTCAAATTTGAAAGCTGAGTACAGGATTAAGGATAGGATTCTTGGCAGCGTGGAGGAACAGAGGGATCTTGGTGTGCAGATACATAGATCCCTTAAAATGGCCACCCAAGTGGACAGGGTTGTTAAGAAAGCATATGGTGTTTTGGCTTTCATTAACAGGGGGATTGAGTTTAAGAGTCGTGAGATCTTGTTGCAGCTCTATAAAACTTTGGTTAGACCGCACTTGGAATACTGCGTCCAGTTCTGGGCGCCCTATTATAGGAAAGATGTGGATGCTTTGGAGAGGGTTCAGAGGAGGTTTACCAGGATGCTGCCTGGACTGGAGGGCTTATCTTATGAAGAGAGGTTGACTGAGCTCGGTCTCTTTTCATTGGAGAAAAGGAGGAGGAGAGGGGACCTAATTGAGGTATACAAGATAATGAGAGGCATAGATAGAGTTGATAGCCAGAGACTATTTCCCAGGGCAGAAATGGCTAGCACGAGGGGTCATAGTTTTAAGCTGTTTGGTGGAAAGTATCGAGGGGATGTCAGAGGCAGGTTCTTTACGCAGAGAGTTGTGAGAGCATGGAATGCGTTGCCAGCAGCAGTTGTGGAAGCAAGGTCATTGGGGTCATTTAAGAGACTGCTGGACATGTATATGGTCACAGAAATTTGAGGGTGCACACATGAGGATCAATGGTCGGCACAACATTGTGGGCTGAAGGGCCTGTTCTGTGCTGTACTGTTCTATGTTCTATGTATCCCATTTCCCATAGACACAGCATCTCCCTTCCCACAGACTCAGCATCTCATTTCAATCAGTGATTGCATCCTACTTCCCAAAAATATTGCAACCCATTTCGCTGAGTCACTACATCTCATTTCACTCGGTCACTGCATCCCATTTCCCTCAGTCACTGCATCTCATTTCCCTCAGTCACTGCATCTCATTTCCCTCAGTCACTGCATCTCATTTCCCTCAGACACTGCATTTCATTTCCGTCAAACAATGCATCTCATTTCCCTCAGTCACTGCAGCTCATGTCGCTCTGTCACTGCATCCAATTTCCATCATTCAGTGTATCTCATTTCACTCAGTCACTGCATCGCATTTCACTCAGTCACTGCATCGCATTTCACTCAGTCACTGCATCCCATTTCACAGAGTCACTGCATCCCATTTCACAGAGTCACTGCATCCCATTGTCCTCAGTCACTGCATCCCATTGTCCTCAGTCACTGCATCGCATTTCACTCAGTCACTGCATCGCATTTCACTCAGTCACTGCATCCCATTTCACTCAGTCACTGCATCCCATTTCACAGAGTCACTGCATCCCATTTCACAGAGTCACTGCATCCCATTTCACTCAGTCACTGCATCCCATTTCACTCAGTCAGTGCATCCCATTTCACTCAGTCAATGCATCCCATTTCACTCAGACACTGCATCCCATTTCCCTCAGTCACTGCATCCCATTTCCCTCAGTCACTACACCGCATTTCATGCAGTCACTGCACCGCATTTCATGCAGTCACTGCACCGCATTTCATGCAGTCACTGCACCGCATTGTCCTCATTCACTGCATCTGATTCCCCTCAGTCACTGCATCCCATTCCCTTGAGTCTCAGTATCCCATTTCAAACAGACACTGCATCCCCATTCACACAGCCACTGCATCCCTATTCACACAGCCACTGCATCCCATTTCAAACAGCCACTGCATCCCATTTCACACAGCCACTGCATCCCATTTCACACAGCCACTGCATCCCATTTCACACAGCCACTGCATCCCATTTCACACAGCCACTGCATCCCATTTCACTCAATGCTTCACTTTACACACAGTCAGGGCATCCCATTTCCATCAGTCACTGCGTCCCATTTCCTCAGTCACTGCATCTCCTTTCCACAGTCACGGCAATCCCATTTCACTCAGTCACTGCATCCCATTTCACAGAGTCACTGCATCTCCTTTCACTCAGTCACTGCGTCCCATTTCCATCAGTCACTGAATCCCATTTCCCACAGTGACTGCATTCCATTTCCCTCAGTCACTGCATCCCATTTCCCTCAGTCACTGCATCCCATTGCCCTCAGTCACTGCATCCCATTTCACTCAATGTTTCAGTTTACACACAGTCAGGGCATCCCATTTCCATCAGTCACTGCGTCCCATTTCCTCAGTCACTGCATCTCCTTTCCACAGTCACTGCATCCCATTTCACTCAGTCACTGCATCCCATTTCACAGAGTCACTGCATCTACTTACCATCAGTCACTGCGTCCCATTTCCATCAGACACTGAATCCCATTTACCACAGTGACTGCATCCCATTTCCCTTCGTCACTGCATCCCATTGCCCTCAGTCACTGCATCCCATTTCACTCAGACACTGCATCCCATTTCACTCAGTCACTGCATCCCATTACCCTCAGTCACTGCATCCCATTTCCCACAGCACTGCATCCCATTTCCAACAGTGACTGCATCCCATTGCCGACAGTCAATGCAATCCATTTCCAACAGTCACTGCATCCCATTGCCCTCAGTCACTGCATCCCATTGTCCTCAGTCACTGCATCCCATTGTCCTCAGTCACTGCATCCCATTGCCCTCAGTCACTGCATCCCATTGTCCTCAGTCACTGCATCCCATTGTCCTCATTCACTGCATCCCATTACCCTCAGTCACTGCATCCCATTACCCTCAGTCACTGCATCCCATTTCACTCAGTCACTGCATCCCATTTCACTCAGACACTGCATCCCATTTCACTCAGTCACTGCATCCCATTTCCCACAGCACTGCATCCCATTTCCAACAGTCACTGCATCCCATTGCCGACAGTCAATGCAATCCATTTCCAACAGTCACTGCATCCCATTGCCCTCAGTCACTGCATCCCATTGCCCTCAGTCACTGCATCCCATTGTCCTCAGTCACTGCATCCCATTGTCCTCAGTCACTGCATCCCATTGTGCTCATTCACTGCATCCGATTCCCCTCAGTCACTGCATCCCATTACCCTCAGTCACTGCATCCCATTACCCTCAGTCACTGCATCCCATTTCACTCAGTCACTGCATCCCATTTCACTCAGTCACTGCATCCCATTACCCTCAGTCACTGCATCCCATTACCCTCAGTCACTGCATCCCATTTCCCACAGCACTGCATCCCATTTCCAACAGTGACTGCATCCCATTGCCGACAGTCAATGCAATCCATTTCCAACAGTCACTGCATCCCATTTCCAAGAGTCAGTGCCTCCCATTTCACTCAGCCACTGCATCCCATTTCCCTCAGTCACTGCATCCCATTACCGTCGGTCACTCCATCCAATTACTGTCAGTCACTGCATCCCATTTCGATCAGTCACTGCATCCCATTACCACCTCTTACTGCATCCCATTTCACTCAGCCACTGCATCCCATTTCACTAAGACAGTGCGTCCCATTTCTCTCAGCCACTGTATCCCATTTCCCTCAGTCACTGTACTCCAAGCCCGCTCAGGCACTGCATCCCTATTAACTCAGTCACTCCTTCCCAGGACCTCAGTCACTGCATCCCATGTCCCATAAAACTGCATCCCATTTCCATCAGGCACTGCAGCTCATGTCACTCTGTCACTGCAGTCAATTTCCATCAGTCACTGCATCTCATTTCACTCATTAACTGCATCCCATTTTAATCAGACACTGCATCCCATTTCACTCAGACACTGTATCCCATCTCACTCAGACACTGCATCCCATCTCACTCAGTCACTGCATCCCATTTCCCTCAGTCACTGCATCCCATTTCCATCAGTCACTGGTTCCCGTATCTCACAGATGCTGCATTCAATTTCCGACTCTCACTGGATCCCATTTCCCACAGACACAACATCTCCCTTCCCTAAGACTCTGCATCTCATTTCAATCAGTGATAGCAACCTACTTCCCAAAAATATTGCAACCCATTTCGCTGAGTCACTGCATCTCATTTCACTTGGTCACTGCATCCCATTTCCCTCAGTCACTGCATCCGATTCCCCTCAGTCACTGCATCCGATTCCCCTCAGTCACTGCATCCCATTTCCCTCAGTCACTGCATCCCATTGCCCTCAGTCACTGCATCCCATTGCACTCAGTCACTGCATCCCATTGTCCTCATTCACTGCATCCCATTTCACTCAGTCACTGCATCCCATTTCACTCAGTCACTGCATCCCACTACCCTCAGTCACTGCATCCCATTACCCTCAGTCACTGCATCCCATTCCCCACAGCACTGCATCCCATTTCCAACAGTGACTGCATCCCATTGCCAACAGTCAATGCAATCCATTTCCAACAGTCACTGCATCCCATTTCCAAGAGTCAGTGCCTCCCATTTCACTCAGCCACTGCATCCCATTTCGCTCAGAAACTTCATCCCATTACTGTCCGTCACTCCATCTAATTACTGTCAGTCACTGCATCCCATTTCCACCAGTTACTGCATCCCATTTCCACCAGTTACTGCATCCCATTTCACTCAGCCACTGCATCCCATTTCACTAAGACAGTGCGTCCCATTTCCCTCAGTCACTGTACTCCAAGCCCGCTCGGGCACTGCATCCCTATTAACTCAGTCACTCCTTCCCAGGACCTCAGTCACTGCATCCCATGTCCCATAAAAACTGCATCCCATTTCCATCAGGCACTGCAGCTCATGTCACTCTGTCACTGCATTCAATTTCCATCAGTCACTGCATCCCATCTCACTCAGACACTGCATCCCATCTCACTCAGACACTGCATCCCATCTTACTCAGACACTGCATCCCATTTCCCTCAGTCACTGCATCCCATTTCCATCAGTCACTGGTTCCCGTTTCTCACAGAAGCTGCATTCAATTTCCGACACACACTGTATCCCATTTCCCATAGACACAGCATCTCCCTTCCCTCAGACTCTGCATCTCTTTTCAATCAGTGATTGCATCCTACTTCCCAAAAATATTGCAACCCATTTCGCTGAGTCACTGCATCTCATTTCACTTGGTCACTGCATCCCATTTCCCTCAGTCATTGCATCCTATTTCCGTCAAACAATGCATCTCATTTCACTCAGTCACTGCAGCTCATGTCGCTCTGTCACTGCATCCAATTTCCATCATTCAGTGCATCGCATTTCACTCAGTCACTGCATCGCATTTCACTCAGTCACTGCATCCCATTTCACTCAGTCACTGCATCCCTTTTCCCTCAGTTACTGCATCCCTTTTTCCTCAGTCACTGCATCCCATTACCCTCAGTCACTGCATCGCATTACCCTCAGTCACTGCATCCCATTTCCCACAGCACTGCATCCCATTTCCAACAGTGACTGCATCCCATTGCCAACAGTCAATGCAATCCATTTCCAACAGTCACTGCATCCCATTTCCAAGAGTCAGTGCCTCCCATTTCACTCAGCCACTGCATCCCATTTCCCTCAGTCACTGCATCCCATTACTGTCCGTCACTCCATCCAATTACTGTCAGTCACTGCATCCCATTTCCACCAGTCACTGCATCCTATTTCCATCAGTCACTGCATCACATTTCCATCAATCACTGCATTCCATTTCCGTCAGTCAAGGCATCTCAATTCCGTGTGTCACTGCATCCCAATTCACTCAGTCACTGCATCGCATTTCCCACAGTCACTGCATCCCATTTCCATCAGTCACTATATCCCTTTTCCATCAGTCACTGCAACGCATTTTCCCTCAGACACTGCATCCCATTTCCCTCAGTCAGTGCATCCCATTTCCCTCAGTCAGTGCATCCCATTTCACTCAGTCACTGCATCCCAATTCACTCAGTCACTACAACCCATTTCCCACAGTAATTGCAGCCAATTTCACTCTCTCACTGCATTCAATTTCCATCCGTCAGTGCATTCAATTTCCGTCAGTCACTGCATCGCATTTCACTCAGTCAGGGCATCCTATTTCACTCAGTCAGGGCATCCTATTTCACTCAGTTCTTGCATCCCATTTCCCTCAATCACTGCATCCCATTTCATGCAGTCACTGCATCCCATTTCACACAGACACTGCATCCCATTTCAAGCAGTCACTGCATCACATTTCAGGCAGTCACTGCATCACATTTCACGCAGTCACTGCATCACATTTCACTCAGTCACTGCATCTCCTTTCCATCAGTCACTGCATCTCCTTTCCATCAGTCACTGTATCTCACTTCACTCATTCACTGCATCCCATTTCACGCAGTCACTGCATCCCAGTTCACACAGTCACTGCATCCCGTTTATCATTTATCGCTGCATTCAAGTTCCATCAGGTACTGCATCCCATTTCCTCAGTCACTGCATCCCATTTCCCACAGTCACTGCATCGCAATTCACTCAGTCACTGCATCCCATTTCACTCAGTCACTGCATCCCATTTCCCAGAGTCACTGCATCCCATTTCACACAGTCACAGCATCACATTTCACACAGACACTTCATCTCATTTACCACAGTCACTGCATCCCATTTTCCTCAGTCACTGCATCCCATTTCACGCAGTCACTGCATCGCATTTCACTCAGTCAGGGCATCCTATTTCACTGAGTCACTGCATCCCATTTCCCTCACTCACTGCATCCCATTTCATGCAGTCACTGCATCCCATTTCACGCAGACACTGCATCCCATTTCCATCAGTCACGGCATCCCATTTCACTCATTCACAGCTTCCCATTTCACTCAGTCACTGCATGCCATTTCCCACAGTGACGGCATCTCCTTTCCATCAGTCAACGCATCACATTTCACTCAGTCACTGCATCCCATTTCATTCAGTCACTGCATCCATTTCCCCACAGTCTCCGCATCACATTTCACAGAGACACGGCGTCCCATTTCACTTAGCCGCCTCAACCCGTTACTCTCAGTCACAGCATCCCGTTTCCACAGTCACTGCATCTCCTTTCCCCAAGTCACTGCATGCCATCTCCACGGTCACTTGCACCCGTTTCATTCAATCACTGCCTCCCATTTCCATCACTCACTGCATCCCATTTCCAAAAGTCACTGCATCCTATTTCCCTCAGTAACTGCATCCCATTTCCCTCAGTCACTGCATCCCATTTCCCTCAGTCAGTGCATCCCATTTCCCTCAGTCAGTGCATCCCATTTCACTCAGTCAGTGCATCCCATTTGCATCAGACACTGCATTCAAACTCCATCAGTCACTGCACCTCACTTCACTCATTCACTGCATCCCATTTCCCACAGTCACTGCATCCCACTTCACTCAGTCACTGCATCCCATTTCACTCAGTCACTGCATCCCATTTCACTCAGTCACTGCATCCCATTTCACGCAGACACTGCATCCCATTTCACGCAGACACTGCATCATATTTCACGCAGTCACTGCATCACATTTCACGCAGTCACTGCATCACATTTCACGCAGTCACTGCATCACACCACGCAGTCAGAGCATCACATTTCACGCAGTCACTGCATCCCATTTCACACAGTCACTGCATCCCGTTTCTCATCTGACGCTTCATTCAAGTTCCGTCAGGTACTGCATCCCATTTCACTCAGCCACTGCATCCCATTTCACTCAGCCACTGCATCCCATTTCACTCAGCCACTGCATCCCACATCACTCAGCCACTGCATCCCACATCACTCAATCACTGCCTCCCATTTTCCTCAGTCACTGCAACCCATTTCCCACAGTCACTGCGTCTCCTTTCCCTCAGTCACCGCATCCCATTTCACTCAGTCAGCGCATCCCATTTCCCTCAGTCACTGAATCCCATTTAACTGAGACAGTGAATCTCATTGAACTGAGACGGTGCATCCCATTACCCTCAGTCACAGCATTCCATTTCCCACAGTCACTTCATCTCCTTTCCCTCAGTCACTGCATGTCATTTCCCTCAGTCAATGCATCTCATTTCCCTCAGTCAATGCATCTCATTTCCCTCAGTCAATGCATCTCATTCCCCTCAGTCACTGCATTCTATTTCCCTCAGTCACTGCATTCCATGTCACTCAGCCACTGCATCCCCTTTCACTCAGCCACTGCATCCCATATCACTCAGTCACTGCATCCCATTTCCCTCAGTCACTGCATCCCATTTCACTCAGCCACTGCATCCCATTTCACTCAGTCACTGCATCCCATTTCCATCAGTCACTGCATCCCATGACCGTCGGTCCCTGAATCCCATTTCACTCAGTCACTGCATCCCATTTCACTCAGTCACTGCATCACATTTCACTCAGTGACTGCATCCCATTTCACTCAATCACTGCCTCCCATTTTCCTCAGTCACTGCAACCCATTTCCCACAGTCACTGAGTCTCCTTTCCCTCAGTCAGCGCATCCCATTTCACTCAGTCAGCGCATCCCATTTCCCTCAGTCACTGCATCCCATTTCACTCAGTGACTGCATCCCATTTCCCTCAGTCACTGCCTCCCTTTTCCCAGTGTCACTGCAATCCTTTCCTGCAGTCACTGCAACCCATTTCCCACAGTCACTGCATCGCATTTCACTCAGTCACTGCATCCCATTTAACTGAGACAGTGAATCTCATTGAACTGAGACAGTGCATCCCATTTCCCTCAGTCACAGCATCTCCTTTAACTCAGTCACAAAATCCCCTTTCACTCATTCACAGCTTCCCATTTCACTCATTCACAGCTTCCCATTTCACTCAGTCACTGCAACCCATTTCACAGAGTCACTGCACCCCATGTCACTCAGTCACTGCAGCCCATTTCACTCATTCACAGCTTCCCATTTCACTCATTCACAGCTTCCCATTTCACTCAGTCACTGCATCCCATTTCCCTCAGTCACTGCATCCCATTTCCTTCAGTGACTGCATCCCATTTCCCTCAGTCACTGCATCCCATTTCTCTCAGCCAGTGCATCCCATTTCACTCAGTGACTGCATCACATTTCACTCACCCAGTGCATCCAATTTCCCTACATCAGTGCATCTCATTTCTCTCAGTCACTGCATCTCATTTCATTCAGTCACTGCATCCCATTTCCATCAGTCACGGCATCCCATTTCACTCATTCACAGCTTCCCATTTCACTCAGTCACAGCATGCCATTTCCCACAGTGACGGCATCTCCTTTCCATCAGTCAACGCATCACATTTCACTCAGTCACTGCATCCCATTTCATTCAGTCACTGCATCCATTTCCCCACAGTCACCGCATCACATTTCACAGAGACACGGCGTCCCATTTCACTTAGCCGCCTTAACCCGTTACCCTCAGTCACAGCGTCCCGTTTCCACAGTCACTGCATCTCCTTTCCCCAAGTCACTGCATCCCATCTCCACGGTCACTTGCACCCATTTCATTCAATCACTGCCTCCCATTTCCATCACTCACTGCATCCCATTTCCCTCAGTCACTGCATCCCATTTCCCTCAGTCACTGCATCCCATTTCCCTCAGTCAGTGCATCCCATTTCCCTCAGTCAGTGCATCCCATTTCACTCAGTCACTGCATCCCATTTGCATCAGACACTGCATTCAATCTCCATCAGTCACTGCATCTCACTTCACTCATTCACTGCATCCCATTTCCCACAGTCACTGCATCCCACTTCACACAGTCACTGCATCCCATTTCACTCAGTCACTGCATCCCATTTCACTCAGTCACTGCATCCCATTTCACTCAGTCACTGCATCCCATTTGCATCACACACTGCATTCAATTTCCATTAGTCACTGCATCTCATTTCACTCATTCACTGCATCCCATTTCCCACAGTCACTGCATCACATTTCACACAGTCACAGCATCACATTTCACACAGTCACTTCATCTGGTTTCCCGCAGTCACTGCATCCCATTTCCCGCAGTCACTGCATCCCATTTCCCGCAGTCACTGCATCCCATTTCCCGCAGTCACTGCATCCCATTTCACGCAGTCACTGCATCCCATTTCACGCAGTCACTGCATTCAATTTCCATCAGTCACTGCAATGCATTCCACTCTGTTACTGCATCCCATTTCACTCAGTCACGGTGTCCCATTTCCCTAAGTCACTGCATCCCATTTCACGCACTCACTGCATCACATTTCAGGCAGTCACTGCATCACATTTCACGCAGTCACTGCATCACATTTCACGCAGTCACTGCATCACATTTCACTCAGTCACTGCATCTCCTTTCCATCAGTCACTGCATCTCACTTCACTCATTCACTGCATCCCATTTCACGCAGTCACTGCATCCCATTTCACAGAGTCACTGCATCCTGTTTCTCATCTAATGCTGCATTCAAGTTCCGTCAGGTACTGCATCCCATTTCCTCAGTCACTGCATCCCATTTCCCTCAGTCACTGCATCCCATTTCCCTCAGTCACTGCATCCCATTTCTCTCAGTCACTGCATCCCATTTCTCTCAGTCACTACATCCCATTTCCAAACAGTCATTGCATCCAATTTCACTCTCTCACTGCATTCAATTTCCATCTGTCACTGCATCCCATTTCACTCAGTCACGGCATCCCATTTAACGCAGACAGTGAATCCTATTCAACTCAGACAGCGAATGTATTTCCATCAATCACCACACCCAATGCCACACAGTCACTGCATCCCATTTCACTCAGTCACTGCATCCCATCTCCATCAGTCACGGCATCCCATTTCCATCAGTCATGGCATCCCATTTCCATCAGTCACTGCATCCGATTTCCATCAGTCACTGCATCCGATTTCCAACAGTCACTGCATCCCATTTCACTCAGTCACTGCATCCCATTTCACTCAGTCACTGCATCCCATTTCACTCAGACACTGCATCCCATTTCACTCAGACACTGCATCCCATTTCCCTCAGTCACTGCATCACATTCCCCTCAGTCACTGCATCGCATTAACCACAGTCACAGCATGCCATTTCCCACAGTGACTGCATCCCATTTCATTTAGGCACTGCATCCCAGTTCAATCATTCACTGCATTCCAGTTCACTCAGTCACTGCATCCCATTTCCGTCAGTCACTGCATCACATTCCCCTCAGTCACTGCATCGCATTAACCTCAGTCACAGCATGCCATTTCCCACAGTGACTGCATCCCATTTCATTTAGGCACTGCATCCCAGTTCAATCATTCACTGCATCCCAGTTCACTCAGTCGCTGCATCACAGTTCACTCAGTCGCTGCATCCCATTCCCCTCAGTCACTGCATCCCATTCCCCTCAGTCAGTGCATCCCATTTCCAACAGTCCCTGCAGCCCATTTAACGGTCACTGCATCCCATTTCACTCAGTCACTGCATCCCAGGACACTCAGTCACTGCATCCCCGTTCACTCAGTCACTACATCCCAGTTCACTCAGTTACTGCATCCCATTTCACTCAGTCACTGCGTCCCAGTTCACTCAGTCGCTGCATCTCCTTTCCCTCAGTCACTGCATCCCATTTCACAGAGTCACAGCACCCCATTTCAATCAGTCACTGCAGCCCATTTCACTCATTCACAGCTTCCCATTTCACTCATTCACAGCTTCCCATTTCACTCAGTCACAGCATGCCATTTCCAACAGTGTCGGCATCTCCTTTCCATCAGTCAACGCATCACATTTCACTCAGTCACTGCATCCCATTTCATTCAGTCATTGCATCCATTTCCCCACAGTCTCCGCATCACATTTCACAGAGACACGGCGTCCCATTTCACTTCGCCACTGCAACCCGTTACCCTCAGTCACAGCATCCCGTTTCCACAGTCACTGCATCTCCTCTCCCCAAGTCACTGCATCTCATCTCCACGGTCACTTGCACCCATTTCATTCAATCACTGCCTCCCATTTCCATCACTCACTGCATCCCATTTCCCACAGTCACTGCATCCCACTTCACACAGTCATTGCAGCTCATTTCACTCAGTCACTGCATCCCATTTCACTCAGTCACTGCATCCCATTTGCATCACACACTGCATTCAATTTCCATCAGTCACTGCATCTCACTTCACTCATTCACTGCATCCCATTTCCCACAGTCACTGCATCCCATTTCACTCAGTCACTGCATCCAATTTCCCACAGTCACTGCATCCCATTTCCCACAGTCACTGCATCCCATTTCACGCAGTCACTGCATCCCATTTCACACAGTCACGGTGTCCCATTTCCCTAAGTCACTGCATCCCATTTCACGCAGACACTGCATCCCATTTCACGCACTCACTGCATCACATTTCAGGCAGTCACTGCAACACATTTCACGCAGTCACTGCAACACATTTCACGCAGTCACTGCATCACATTTCACGCAGTCACTGCATCACATTTCACTCAGTCACTGCATCTCCTTTCCATCAGTCACTGCATCTCCTTTCCATCAGTCACTGCATCTCACTTCACTCATTCACTGCATCCCATTTCACGCAGTCACTGCATCCCATTTCACAGAGTCACTGCATCCTGTTTCTCATCTGATGCTGCATTCAAGTTCCGTCAGGTACTGCGTCCCATTTCCTCAGTCACTGCATCCCATTTCCCTCAGTCACTGCGTCCCATTTCACTCAGTCACTGCATCCCATTAACCTCAGTCACTGTATCCCATTTCTCTCAGTCACTACATCCCATTTCCCACAGTCATTGCATCCAATTTCACTCTCTCACTGCATTCAATTTCCATCTGTTACTGCATCCCATTTCACTCAGTCACTGCATCCCATTTCACTCAGTCACTGCATCCCATTTCCATCAGTCACGACATCCCATTTCCATCAGTCACAGCATCCCATTTCCATCAGTCACAGCATCCCATTTCCATCAGTCACTGCATCCCATTTCCATCAGTCACTGCATCCCATTTCCATCAGTCACTGCATGTCCTTTCCCTCAGTCACTGCATCCCATTTCACTCAGTCACGGTGTCCCATTTCACTCAGTCCCGGTGTCCCATTTCCCTCAGTCTCTGCATCCCATTTCACGCTGACACTGCATCCCATTTCACGCAGACACTGCATCCCATTTCACGCAGTCACTGCATCACATTTCAGGCAGTCACTGCATCACATTTCACGCAGTCACTGCATCACATTTCACACAGTCACGGCATCACATTTCACTCCGTCACTGCATCACATTTCCATCAGTCACGACATCCCATTTCCATCAGTCACAGCATCCCATTTCCATCAGTCACAGCATCCCATTTCCATCAGTCACTGCATCCCATTTCCATCAGTCACTGCATGTCCTTTCCCTCAGTCACTGCATCCCATTTCACTCAGTCACGGTGTCCCATTTCACTCAGTCCCGGTGTCCCATTTCCCTCAGTCTCTGCATCCCATTTCACGCTGACACTGCATCCCATTTCACGCAGACACTGCATCCCATTTCACGCAGTCACTGCATCACATTTCAGGCAGTCACGGCATCACATTTCACTCAGTCACTGCATCTCCTTTCCATCAGTCACTGCATCTCCTTTCTATCAGTCACTGCATCTCACTTCACTCATTCACTGCATCCCATTTCACGCAGTCGTTGCATCCCATTTCACAGTGTCACGGCATCCCGTTTCTCATCTGATGCTGCATTCAAGTTCCGTCAGGTACTGCATCCCATTTCCCTCAATCACTGCGTCCCATTTCACTCAGTCACTGCATCCCATTTCACTCAGTCACTGCATCCCATTTCCCTCAGTCACTGCATCCCATTTCTCTCAGACACTACATCCCATTTCCAACAGTCATTGTATCCAATTTCACTCTCTCACTGCATTCAATTTCCATCTGTCACTGCATCCCATTTCCCTCAGTCACGGCATCCCATTTCCCTCAGTCACGGCATCCCATTCCACTCAGTCACTGCATTCCATTTAACGGAGACAGTGAATCCTATTCAACTGAGACAGAGAATGTATTTCCATCAATCACCGCACCCAATGCCACACAGTCACGGGATCCCATTTCACTCGGTCACTGCATCCCATTTCTCTCAGTCACTACATCCCATTTCCACAGTCATTGCATCCAATTTCACTCTCTCACTGCATCCCATTTCCCTCAGTCACTGCATCCCATTTCCGTCAGTCACTGCATCCCATTTCCCTCAGTCACTGCATCCCATTTCCCTCAGTCAGTGGATCCCATTTCCCTCAGTCAGTGGATCCCATTTCCCTCAGTCAGTGGATCCCATTTCACTCAGTCAGTGCATCCCATTTCAGTCAGTCAGTGCATTCCATTTCAGCCAGTCACTGCATTCCAGTTCACTCAGTCACTGCATCCCATTCCCCTCAGTCACTGCATCCCATTCCCCTCAATCACTGCATCCCATTATCCTCAGTCACTGCATCCCATTTCCCTCAGTCACTGCATCCCATTCCCATCAGTCACTGCATCCCATTTCACTCATCACTGCATCCCAGTTCACTCAGTCGCTGCATCCCATTCCCCTCAGTCACTGCATCCCATTCCCCTCAGTCAGTGCATCCCATTTCCAACAGACCCTGCAGCCCATTTTGCAGTCACTGCATCCCATTTCACTCAGTCACTGCATCCCAGGACACTCAGTCACTGCATCCCCGTTCACTCAGTCACAGCATCCCAGTTCACTCAGTCACTGCATCCCAGTTCAGTCAGTCACTGCATCCCAGTTCAGTCAGTCACTGCATCCCATTTCACACAGTCACTGCATCCCAGTTCACTCAGTCGCTGCATCCCATTCCCCTCAGTCACTGCATCTCCTTTCCCTGAGTCACTGCATCCCATTTCCCTCAGTCACTGCATCCCATTCCCATCAGTCACTGCATCCCATTTCACTCATCACTGCATCCCAGTTCACTCAGTCGCTGCATCCCATTCCCCTCAGTCAGTGCAACCCATTTCCAACAGACCCTGCAGCCCATTTAGCAGTCACTGCATCCCATTTCACTCAGTCACTGCATCCCAGGACACTCAGTCACTGCATCCCCGTTCACTCAGTCACAGCATCCCAGTTCACTCAGTCACAGCATCCCAGTTCACTCAGTCACTGCATCCCAGTTCACTCAGTCACTGCATCCCAGTTCACTCAGTTGCTGCATCCCATTCCCCTCAGTCACTGCATCTCCTTTCCCTCAGTCACTGCATCCCATTTCCATCAGTCACTGCACCCCATTTCACTCAGTCACTGCACCCCATTTCACTCAGTCACTGCATCCCATTTCATTCAGTCACCGCATCCATTTCCCCACAGTCTCCGCATCACATTTCACAGAGACACGGCGTCCCATTTCACTGAGCCGCCTCAACCCGTTACCCTCAGTCACAGCATCCCGTTTCCACAGTCACTGCATCTCCTTTCTCCAAGTCACTGCATGCCATTTCCACGGTCACTTGCACCCATTTAATTCAATCACTGCCTCCCATTTCCATCACGCACTGCATCCCATTTCCAAAATGGACTGCATCCTATTTCCCTCAGTAACTGCATCTCATTTCCCTCAGGCACTGCATTCAATCTCCATCAGTCACTGCATCTCACTTCACTCATTCACTGCATCCCATTTCCCACAGTCACTGCATCCCACTTCACACAGTCATTGCAGCTCATTTCACTCAGTCACTGCATCCCATTTCACTCAGTCACTGCATCCCATTTGCATCAGACACTGCATTCAATTTCCATCAGTCACTGGAACTCACTTCACTCATTCACTGCATCCCATTTCCCACAGTCACTGCATCCCATTTCACTCAGTCACTGCATCCCATTTCTCTCAGTCACTGCATCCCATTTCACTCAGTCACTGCATCCCATTTCACTCAGTCACTGCATCACATTTCACACAGTCACTTCATCTCATTTCCCACAGTGACTGCATCCCATTTCCCACAGTGACTGCATCCCATTTCCGTCAGTCACTGCATCCCATTTCACGCAGTCACTGCATCCCATTTCACTCAGTCACTGCATCCCATTTGCATCAGACACTGCATTCAATCTCCATCAGTCACTGCATCTCACTTCACTCATTCACTGCATCCCATTTCCCACAGTCACTGCATCCCACTTCACACAGTCACTGCATCCCATTTCACTCAGTCACTGCATCCCATTTCACTCAGTCACTGCATCCCATTTGCATCACACACTGCATTCAATTTCCATTAGTCACTGCATCTCATTTCACTCATTCACTGCATCCCATTTCCCACAGTCCCTGCATCCCATTTCACACAGTCACAGCATCACATTTCACACAGTCACAGCATCACATTTCACACAGTCACTTCATCTGGTTTCCCGCAGTCACTGCATCCCATTTCCCGCAGTCACTGCATCCCATTTCCCGCAGTCACTGCATCCCATTTCCCGCAGTCACTGCATCCCATTTCACGCAGTCACTGCATCCCATTTCACGCAGTCACTGCATTCAATTTCCATCAGTCACTGCAATGCATTCCACTCTGTTACTGCATCCCATTTCACTCAGTCACGGTGTCCCATTTCCCTAAGTCACTGCATCCCATTTCACGCACTCACTGCATCACATTTCAGGCAGTCACTGCATCACATTTCACGCAGTCACTGCATCACATTTCACGCAGTCACTGCATCACATTTCACTCAGTCACTGCATCTCCTTTCCATCAGTCACTGCATCTCACTTCACTCATTCACTGCATCCCATTTCACGCAGTCACTGCATCCCATTTCACAGAGTCACTGCATCCTGTTTCTCATCTGATGCTGCATTCAAGTTCCGTCAGGTACTGCATCCCATTTCCTCAGTCACTGCATCCCATTTCCCTCAGTCACTGCATCCCATTTCCCTCAGTCACTGCATCCCATTTCTCTCAGTCACTGCATCCCATTTCTCTCAGTCACTACATCCCATTTCCAAACAGTCATTGCATCCAATTTCACTCTCTCACTGCATTCAATTTCCATCTGTCACTGCATCCCATTTCACTCAGTCATGGCATCCCATTTCACTCAGTCACGGCATCCCATTTAACGCAGACAGTGAATCCTATTCAACTCAGACAG
The DNA here is from genome assembly GCF_030684315.1 of Stegostoma tigrinum. Taxonomy (NCBI): domain Eukaryota; kingdom Metazoa; phylum Chordata; class Chondrichthyes; order Orectolobiformes; family Stegostomatidae; genus Stegostoma; species Stegostoma tigrinum. Next base: position 13,715,788 of record NC_081399.1, on the reverse strand, counting down.
TGAATGTATTTCCATCAATCACCACACCCAATGCCACACAGTCACTGCATCCCATTTCACTCAGTCACTGCATCCCATCTCCATCAGTCACGGCATCCCATTTCCATCAGTCATGGCATCCCATTTCCATCAGTCACTGCATCCGATTTCCATCAGTCACTGCATCCGATTTCCAACAGTCACTGCATCCCATTTCACTCAGTCACTGCATCCCATTTCACTCAGTCACTGCATCCCATTTCACTCAGACACTGCATCCCATTTCACTCAGACACTGCATCCCATTTCCCTCAGTCACTGCATCACATTCCCCTCAGTCACTGCATCGCATTAACCACAGTCACAGCATGCCATTTCCCACAGTGACTGCATCCCATTTCATTTAGGCACTGCATCCCAGTTCAATCATTCACTGCATTCCAGTTCACTCAGTCACTGCATCCCATTTCCGTCAGTCACTGCATCACATTCCCCTCAGTCACTGCATCGCATTAACCTCAGTCACAGCATGCCATTTCCCACAGTGACTGCATCCCATTTCATTTAGGCACTGCATCCCAGTTCAATCATTCACTGCATCCCAGTTCACTCAGTCGCTGCATCACAGTTCACTCAGTCGCTGCATCCCATTCCCCTCAGTCACTGCATCCCATTCCCCTCAGTCAGTGCATCCCATTTCCAACAGTCCCTGCAGCCCATTTAACGGTCACTGCATCCCATTTCACTCAGTCACTGCATCCCAGGACACTCAGTCACTGCATCCCCGTTCACTCAGTCACTACATCCCAGTTCACTCAGTTACTGCATCCCATTTCACTCAGTCACTGCGTCCCAGTTCACTCAGTCGCTGCATCTCCTTTCCCTCAGTCACTGCATCCCATTTCACAGAGTCACAGCACCCCATTTCAATCAGTCACTGCAGCCCATTTCACTCATTCACAGCTTCCCATTTCACTCATTCACAGCTTCCCATTTCACTCAGTCACAGCATGCCATTTCCAACAGTGTCGGCATCTCCTTTCCATCAGTCAACGCATCACATTTCACTCAGTCACTGCATCCCATTTCATTCAGTCATTGCATCCATTTCCCCACAGTCTCCGCATCACATTTCACAGAGACACGGCGTCCCATTTCACTTCGCCACTGCAACCCGTTACCCTCAGTCACAGCATCCCGTTTCCACAGTCACTGCATCTCCTCTCCCCAAGTCACTGCATCTCATCTCCACGGTCACTTGCACCCATTTCATTCAATCACTGCCTCCCATTTCCATCACTCACTGCATCCCATTTCCCACAGTCACTGCATCCCACTTCACACAGTCATTGCAGCTCATTTCACTCAGTCACTGCATCCCATTTCACTCAGTCACTGCATCCCATTTGCATCACACACTGCATTCAATTTCCATCAGTCACTGCATCTCACTTCACTCATTCACTGCATCCCATTTCCCACAGTCACTGCATCCCATTTCACTCAGTCACTGCATCCAATTTCCCACAGTCACTGCATCCCATTTCCCACAGTCACTGCATCCCATTTCACGCAGTCACTGCATCCCATTTCACACAGTCACGGTGTCCCATTTCCCTAAGTCACTGCATCCCATTTCACGCAGACACTGCATCCCATTTCACGCACTCACTGCATCACATTTCAGGCAGTCACTGCAACACATTTCACGCAGTCACTGCAACACATTTCACGCAGTCACTGCATCACATTTCACGCAGTCACTGCATCACATTTCACTCAGTCACTGCATCTCCTTTCCATCAGTCACTGCATCTCCTTTCCATCAGTCACTGCATCTCACTTCACTCATTCACTGCATCCCATTTCACGCAGTCACTGCATCCCATTTCACAGAGTCACTGCATCCTGTTTCTCATCTGATGCTGCATTCAAGTTCCGTCAGGTACTGCGTCCCATTTCCTCAGTCACTGCATCCCATTTCCCTCAGTCACTGCGTCCCATTTCACTCAGTCACTGCATCCCATTAACCTCAGTCACTGTATCCCATTTCTCTCAGTCACTACATCCCATTTCCCACAGTCATTGCATCCAATTTCACTCTCTCACTGCATTCAATTTCCATCTGTTACTGCATCCCATTTCACTCAGTCACTGCATCCCATTTCACTCAGTCACTGCATCCCATTTCCATCAGTCACGACATCCCATTTCCATCAGTCACAGCATCCCATTTCCATCAGTCACAGCATCCCATTTCCATCAGTCACTGCATCCCATTTCCATCAGTCACTGCATCCCATTTCCATCAGTCACTGCATCCCATTTCCATCAGTCACTGCATGTCCTTTCCCTCAGTCACTGCATCCCATTTCACTCAGTCACGGTGTCCCATTTCACTCAGTCCCGGTGTCCCATTTCCCTCAGTCTCTGCATCCCATTTCACGCTGACACTGCATCCCATTTCACGCAGACACTGCATCCCATTTCACGCAGTCACTGCATCACATTTCAGGCAGTCACTGCATCACATTTCACGCAGTCACTGCATCACATTTCACACAGTCACGGCATCACATTTCACTCCGTCACTGCATCACATTTCACTCAGTCACGGCATCACATTTCACTCAGTCACTGCATCTCCTTTCCATCAGTCACTGCATCTCCTTTCTATCAGTCACTGCATCTCACTTCACTCATTCACTGCATCCCATTTCACGCAGTCGTTGCATCCCATTTCACAGAGTCACGGCATCCCGTTTCTCATCTGATGCTGCATTCAAGTTCCGTCAGGTACTGCATCCCATTTCCCTCAATCACTGCGTCCCATTTCACTCAGTCACTGCATCCCATTTCACTCAGTCACTGCATCCCATTTCCCTCAGTCACTGCATCCCATTTCTCTCAGACACTACATCCCATTTCCAACAGTCATTGTATCCAATTTCACTCTCTCACTGCATTCAATTTCCATCTGTCACTGCATCCCATTTCCCTCAGTCACGGCATCCCATTTCCCTCAGTCACGGCATCCCATTCCACTCAGTCACTGCATTCCATTTAACGGAGACAGTGAATCCTATTCAACTGAGACAGAGAATGTATTTCCATCAATCACCGCACCCAATGCCACACAGTCACGGGATCCCATTTCACTCGGTCACTGCATCCCATTTCTCTCAGTCACTACATCCCATTTCCACAGTCATTGCATCCAATTTCACTCTCTCACTGCATCCCATTTCCCTCAGTCACTGCATCCCATTTCCGTCAGTCACTGCATCCCATTTCCCTCAGTCACTGCATCCCATTTCCCTCAGTCAGTGGATCCCATTTCCCTCAGTCAGTGGATCCCATTTCCCTCAGTCAGTGGATCCCATTTCACTCAGTCAGTGCATCCCATTTCAGTCAGTCAGTGCATTCCATTTCAGCCAGTCACTGCATTCCAGTTCACTCAGTCACTGCATCCCATTCCCCTCAGTCACTGCATCCCATTCCCCTCAATCACTGCATCCCATTATCCTCAGTCACTGCATCCCATTTCCCTCAGTCACTGCATCCCATTCCCATCAGTCACTGCATCCCATTTCACTCATCACTGCATCCCAGTTCACTCAGTCGCTGCATCCCATTCCCCTCAGTCACTGCATCCCATTCCCCTCAGTCAGTGCATCCCATTTCCAACAGACCCTGCAGCCCATTTTGCAGTCACTGCATCCCATTTCACTCAGTCACTGCATCCCAGGACACTCAGTCACTGCATCCCCGTTCACTCAGTCACAGCATCCCAGTTCACTCAGTCACTGCATCCCAGTTCAGTCAGTCACTGCATCCCAGTTCAGTCAGTCACTGCATCCCATTTCACACAGTCACTGCATCCCAGTTCACTCAGTCGCTGCATCCCATTCCCCTCAGTCACTGCATCTCCTTTCCCTAAGTCACTGCATCCCATTTCCCTCAGTCACTGCATCCCATTCCCATCAGTCACTGCATCCCATTTCACTCATCACTGCATCCCAGTTCACTCAGTCGCTGCATCCCATTCCCCTCAGTCAGTGCAACCCATTTCCAACAGACCCTGCAGCCCATTTAGCAGTCACTGCATCCCATTTCACTCAGTCACTGCATCCCAGTTCACTCAGTCGCTGCATCCCATTCCCCTCAGTCAGTGCAACCCATTTCCAACAGACCCTGCAGCCCATTTAGCAGTCACTGCATCCCATTTCACTCAGTCACTGCATCCCAGGACACTCAGTCACTGCATCCCCGTTCACTCAGTCACAGCATCCCAGTTCACTCAGTCACAGCATCCCAGTTCACTCAGTCACTGCATCCCAGTTCACTCAGTCACTGCATCCCAGTTCACTCAGTTGCTGCATCCCATTCCCCTCAGTCACTGCATCTCCTTTCCCTCAGTCACTGCATCCCATTTCCATCAGTCACTGCACCCCATTTCACTCAGTCACTGCATCCCATTTCATTCAGTCACTGCATCCATTTCCCCACAGTCTCCGCATCACATTTCACAGAGACACGGCGTCCCATTTCACTTCGCCGCCTCAACCCGTTACCCTCAGTCACAGCATCCCGTTTCCACAGTCACTGCATCTCCTTTCTCCAAGTCACTGCATGCCATTTCCACGGTCACTTGCACCCATTTAATTCAATCACTGCCTCCCATTTCCATCACGCACTGCATCCCATTTCCAAAATGGACTGCATCCTATTTCCCTCAGTAACTGCATCTCATTTCCCTCAGGCACTGCATTCAATCTCCATCAGTCACTGCATCTCACTTCACTCATTCACTGCATCCCATTTCCCACAGTCACTGCATCCCACTTCACACAGTCATTGCAGCTCATTTCACTCAGTCACTGCATCCCATTTCACTCAGTCACTGCATCCCATTTGCATCAGACACTGCATTCAATTTCCATCAGTCACTGGAACTCACTTCACTCATTCACTGCATCCCATTTCCCACAGTCACTGCATCCCATTTCACTCAGTCACTGCATCCCATTTCTCTCAGTCACTGCATCCCATTTCACTCAGTCACTGCATCCCATTTCACTCAGTCACTGCATCACATTTCACACAGTCACTTCATCTCATTTCCCACAGTGACTGCATCCCATTTCCCACAGTGACTGCATCCCATTTCCGTCAGTCACTGCATCCCATTTCACGCAGTCACTGCATCCCATTTCACGCAGTCACTGCATCCCATTTCCCACAGTCATTGCATCCAATTTCACTCTCTCACTGCATTCAATTTCCATCTGTCACTGCATCCCATTTCACTCAGTCACTGCATCCCATTTCACTCAGTCACTGCATCCATTTCACTCAGTCACGGCATCCCATTTCCATCAGTCACGGCATCCCACTTCCATCAGTCACGGCATCCCACTTCCATCAGTCACGACATCCCATTTCCACCAGTCATGGCATCCCATTTCCATCATTCACTGCATCTTCTTTCCCTCAGTCACTGCACCCCATTTCACTCAGTCACTGCAGCCCATTTCACTCATTCACAGCTTCCCATTTCACTCATTCACAGCTTCCCATTTCACTCAGTCACTGCATGCCATTTTCCACAGTGACGGCATCTCCTTTCCATCAGTCAACGCATCACATTTCACTCAGTCACTGCATCCCATTTCATTCAGTCACCGCATCCATTTCCCCACAGTCTCCGCATCACATTTCACAGAGACACGGCGTCCCATTTCACTGAGCCGCCTCAACCCGTTACCCTCAGTCACAGCATCCCGTTTCCACAGTCACTGCATCTCCTTTCCCCAAGTCACTGCATCCCATCTCCACGGTCACTTGCACCCATTTCATTCAATCACTGCCTCACATTTCCATCACTCACTGCATCCCATTTCCAAAAGTCACTGCATCCTATTTCCCTCAGTAACTGCATCCCATTTCCCTTAGTCACTGCACCCCAATTCCCTCAGTCACTGCACCCCAATTCCCTCAGTCACTGCACCCCAATTCCCTCAGTCAGTGCATCCCATTTCAGTCAGTCACTGCATCCCATTTCACTCAGTCACTGCATCCCATTTCCATCAGTCACTGCATTCCATTTAACTCAGACACTGCATCCCATTTCCCTCAGTCACTGCATCACATTCCCCTCAGTCACTGCATCCCATTAACCTCAGTCACAGCATGCCATTTCCCACAGTGACTGCATCCCATTTAATTTAGTCACTGCACCCCAGTTCAATCAGTCACTGCATTCCAGTTCACTCAGTCACTGCATCCCATTACCCTCAGTCACTGCATCCCATTACCCTCAGACACTGCATCACATTACCCTCAGTCACTGCATCCCATTTCCCTCAGTCAGTGCATCCCATTCCCCTCAGTCAGTGCATCCCATTCCCCTCAGTCACTGCATCCCATTCCCCTCAGTCAGTGCATCCCATTTCCCACAGTCCCTGCAGCCCATTTAACAGTCACTGCATCCCATTTCACTCAGTCTCTGCATCCCAGGGCACGAAGTCACTGCATCCCCGTTCACTCAGTCACTGTATCCCATTTCACTCAGTCGCTGCATCCCATTACCCTCAGTCACTGCATCTCCTTTCCCTCAGTCACTGCATCCCATTTCACAGAGTCACTGCACCCCATGTCACTCAGTCACTGCAGCCCATTTCACTCATTCACAGCTTCCCATTTCACTCATTCACAGCTCCCCATTTCACTCAGTCACTGCATGCCATTTCCCACAGTGACGGCATCTCCTTTCCATCAGTCAACGCATCCCATTTCACGCAGTCACTGCATCCCATTTCTCGCAGTCACTGCATCCCATTTCACGCAGTCACTGCATCCCATTTCACTCAGTCACGGTATCCCATTTCACCCAGTCACTGCATCCCAATTCACTCAGTCACGACAACCCATTTCCCACAGTCGTTGCAGCCAATTTCACTCTCTCACTGCATTCAATTTCCATCCGTCAGTGCATTCAATTTCCGTCAGTCACTGCATCGCATTTCACTCAGTCAGGGCATCCTATTTCACTCAGTTGGGGCATCCTATTTCACTCAGTCACTGCATCCCATTTGCCTCAGTCACTGCATCCCATTTCATGCAGTCACTGCATCCCATTTCACGCAGACACTGCATCCCATTTCACGCAGACACTGCATCCCATTTCACGCAGACACTGCATCCCATTTCAGGCAGTCACTGCATCACATTTCAGGCAGTCACTGCATCACATTTCACGCAGTCACTGCATCACACTTCACGCAGTCACGGCATCACATTTCACTCTGCCACTGCATCACATTTCACTCAGTCACTGCATCACATTTCACTCAGTCACTGCATCTCCTTTCCATCAGTCACTGCATCTCACTTCACTCATTCACTGCATCCTATTTCACCCAGTCACTGCATCCCATTTCACACAGTCACTGCATCCCGTTTCTCATCTGATGCTGCATTCAAGTTCCGTCAGGTACTGCATCCCATTTCCTCAGTCACTGCATCCCATTTCCTCAGTCACTGCATCCCATTTCCCTCAGTCACTGCGTCCCATTTCACTCAGTCACTGCGTCCCATTTCCCTCAGTCACTGTATCCCATTTCTCTCAGTCACTACATCCCATTTCCCACCGTCATTGCATCCAATTTCACTCTCTCACTGCATTCAATTTCCATCTGTCACTGCATCCCATTACCCTCAGCCACTGCATCCCATTTATCTTAGTCACGGCATCCCATTTCACTCAGTCACTGCATCCCATTTACCTCAGTCACTGCATCCCATTTATCTCAGTCACTGCATCCCATTTATCTCAGTCACTGTATCCCATTTCTCTCAGTCACTACATCCCATTTCCCACCGTCATTGCATCCAATTTCACTCTCTCACTGCATTCAATTTCCATCTGTCACTGCATCCCATTACCCTCAGCCACTGCATCCCATTTACCTCAGTCACTGCATCCCATTTATCTCAGTCACTGCATCCCATTTCACTGAGTCACTGAATCGCATTTGTTGTTCTCACTTGAATGCAATGGTCATGAATCTCCTCCAATGGCTGGTCATGTATTTCCAATGCAAAATTTTACCAAGTTTTGATTTTCAATTTTGATTACCTGTGTCTCCTCTAATCTATAAGATGCTGCAATAAACTCAAATTTTATAAATCATAATTCAACCACCATTACCTACAGAGTTAATTTCATCAAACAGATCCAATTAGAATTGTCACATTCCCAAATCCTGATTCAAGTTTTTCTAATTATGGGCCACGTGGTTCAGAAAAAAGACACTTAGAATCAGAGAGATGTACAGTAGGGAAACAGATCCTTTGGCCCAATTTGTCTATGTTGACCGGATATCCTAAATTAATTTAGTCCCATTTGCCAGCATTTGGCCCATATTCCTCTCAACCCATCCTATTATTATACCCATCCACATGCCTTTTAAACGTACAAGCCTCCACCACTTCCTCTGGCAGCTCATTCCATACATGCACCACTATGAAAAAAATCCGGTCCATTTTAAATCTTCCCTCTCTCATTTTCAACCTATTCTCTCCAGTTTTGGATTCCAGCAACCCGGGGAAAAGATCTTGGCTGTTCGCTCTATCCACGTCCCTCGTAATTGTACAAACTTCTATATGGTCAGCCCTGAACTCCAAAGTTCCAAGTAATCGCTGCCTGTTCAAGCCCACGGTATACCTTCAACCTCCGATGCTGGTAACATCCTTGTAGATCTTCTCTGAACCCTTTCAAGTTTACAACATACAACAATCCAGCGCAGAACAGGCCCTTCGGCCCTCAATGTTGCGCCAACATCCTTCCTCTCGCAAGGAGACCAAAAGCGATTGCAGTATTCCAAAAGCAGCCGAACCAACATCCTATATGGCTGCTAAGTGATCTCCTAACTCCTATTCTAAATGCACTGACCGATAAAGGCGAGCACACCAAATGTCTCCTCAATATCCTTTTTACCGGTGGCTGTACTTTGATGGAACTACGAAACTGCACTCCAGCGTCTCTTTATTAAGCAACACTCCCCACAACCTTCAGTGTATACGTGCTGCCCTGATTTGCCTTTCCAAAATGTAGCACCTCACATTTGTCTAACTTCAACTCCATCTGCCACTCCTCAGTTTATTGGCCCTTGTCAATGTCCCATTGCATTCTGAGGTGACCTCCTTGGCTGGCTACTACACCTTCAATCATTGGGAAACTTACTAACCACACCTATTTTCATATCCAAATCATTGCATCACTTCAACTCCCCCTCCCATTCCCTGGACGACATGTCCATCCTGGGCCTCTTCCAGTGTCACAATCACACCACCCAGAAACTAGAGGAGCAGCACCTCATATTCCGCCTCGGGAGCTTCCAACTCAATGGCCTCAATATGGACTTTGCCACCCTCAAAATCTCCCCACCCGCCAGCCTCATCCCAAGACTAGTTCCTCCACTCATCCCCACCTCCATGACCTGTCCGCCTTCTCTCCCACCTATCCACTCCTCCCACCTCACTGACCAACTCCCACCACCGCTTGGAATTATTCTTCTTTTCACACTTCATCAGCTCGATGTTATTTCTAAAATCTATTTTCCAATTTTGGAAAAAGTGAGATAAAGAGAAGTAAAAGAAGTTACATTCTTACCACTCGTGAAATCTCTGAATATTCTTCTGTTGAAAGGCCGCCAAGGAACAATGCAATTCTCTTGTCACAAACGCTGTGAGGGAGACATCTTTTTCGGTTCCACTAACTCCACCCTAAGGAAGACAAACCCACGTAACATATCTAGTGACTTAAAGCATACTCTATTGTTGCCCAAGGTGGAGAGCTGGATGAACACAGCAGGCCAAGCAGCATCAGAGGAGCAAGAAAGCTGATGTTTCGGGACGAGACCCTACTTCAGAAAATTGGCGCTGGAGAATCTGAGATAACAAGGTGTAGAGCTGGATGATACTGCTTGACCTGCTGTGTTCATCCAGCTTTACACCTTCTTATCTCAGATTCTCCAGCATCTGCAGTTCCTACTGCCTCTATTGTTGCCCTTTCACTTTACTGAACTAATATGAGCCAGTAGTTTTGTTTAGGCCCGTGTAATCTTACAGTTATTGGCCTGTACAAAATCCTGAATTAATTTTGATCGACTGACGGGAGGAGAGATTAATTTTATAGAAATTTTTGTTTTCTACCAATTTGCAGAGGGCATCGTGGGCGATTGAAGGACAGTGTTATTATCCTCCAGGTCTGTGGACTGCATCGTTACCAACTTGCCCATTTGCATATACATACAGTATTCATGATGTACCAATGAAACATAATAAACCAATACTGTGTACTAAAAACAACGTTCACATATCAATGGAAAGTTAAATATTTATCATAGAGTTTGAAGGATTGAATTCAATGATACAAAGCAAAAACCAGTGAAGATGAGTGCAGTTGGTCAGCACTTTTGCCACTAAGTGGAGGTTGGCAGTTTGAGGCCACCCAGGAACAAGCAAGCTCTGTCTAACTCCAAGGGCAGCACGGTGGTTCAGTGGTTAGCACTGCTGACTCACAGCGCCAGGGACCCAGGTTCGATCCCACCGTTGGACGATGTTCTGTGCGGAGTTTGTACATTCTGCCCATGCCTGCATGGGTTCCTGCTGGGTGCTCTGGTTTCCTCCCACTGTCCAAAGATGTGCAGGCTAGTTGTATGGGCCATGCCAAACTTGCCCATTGTGTTTCGGGATGTGTAGATTAGGTGTGTTAGTCATGGGAAATGTAGGGTTACTGAGGAAAGGGTCGGGGAATGAGTCAGGGTGAGATGCTCTTTGGAGGGTGGCTGTGGACTTGTTGGGTCAAAAGGGGCTTGTTTCCACACTGTAGGGATTCTATGATATGGAAGTATCTTTTGAAGTGGGCATTCATGGGTATGCTGTAGCAGAGACCTTGAAATACTACACAACAAATATTTGGAACTCGACTGTCAATTCAGACAGAGCATCAAAAAAGGTCATGGAAGTTGTCACCGATATAAAGCAGGATTGATGAAAATCCAGCAGGAAATGGTGTCAAAAGGCACAGTATCTTTTATTCACCTCCAGTTATTTTGTCCAAGGCACTGGATGCTGGCAGGATTGAAACATTTAAGAAATGCTTCACAAATCACATATAAGGACCTGCACATCTTTGAACAATGGGAGGAAACTGCAGCACCTGGCAGAAGCCCCTCGCAGACGCGGGGAGGACATGTCAATTCCACACAGATAGTTACCCAAGACTGGAATCTCAATTGGCTCCCCAGTGCATGAGCAGCTCTAACCACTGAGCAACTACCTTGCCCAGAAGGAGTTTGAAAAGCGCATACATTATTTCCATTAATAGTTGGGGTAAGACAGATCCAATCCTCTATGTCCAATCAAAATAACATATCGTAGATATCACGACAACAATCATAAATGATTTTGAATAAGTAAATCAAAAAAATAGAAATTGTTTCCAAGCCTAAATACTCGATATGGTGCAGTTAAGATGAATAGCGCAACAACAAAAAGGCCATATTTTATGTGACCATCGGTAACACTTGAAAACTTGCAACAATATAGTCACCAGTAGAGATCTGGAGTGGTTTGATGATGCACTCCTTCATACACTGGAATGAAACTCCAAAGATCACAAATTCTCCTTCAATACCGTGTTATAACAGTGACTGCATCAACCTGTGTTTATGGGCCTGACTGGAAGCCCACACAACACGCACAAACAAAAATATAATCTAAGGTGATAGGAGAAATAAATGTATGTATGCAACGTCTTTGAAAAGCAATCATTTCTAGCGGATGCAAGCCCATAAGGAATCTCGTTTCGCAGATTATATTCATTTGCACTGCAGTTCACGCCAGTCAGAATCAGTTTTCGTTTCATGACAGGTAACTAAAATGTCCAAAACAATGAACTTTGTTTGATCAGAAGATTTTAAGTAAGGACTATGTCTTGTGTGAGCTGACGGCATTAGGGGATGGAGAAGGTACACTCACTGCTGGCATCTTGACACCATTGAATGAGCAAGCGTGGACGCAAAGGTTGCAACAGGTAACAATTGTACAGGCAATATCTTTTGAGCTCCTTCCGAGCAGGCCTGTAATACTCTAAAGCTGTGCTAGACCCTCACTTACTCCACCTTACGTACGCTGCCTTTTTCTTTTCGACAAGAAGCACCTCTGCACCCGTCATCCAAGGCTCCTTAATCTTACCCCTTCTTACCTGTCTCAGAGGAACAAATTCATACATCACTCGCAACAACTGCTCCTTGAACAGCTCCACATGTCTGCTGTGCCCTTTCTGTGGAACAATTGCTCCCAATCTGTACTTCCCAACTCCTGTCTGATAGCATCATAGTTTCCTTTTCCCCAGTTAAATATCTTCCCCTGGTAACTGCTCCTTTCCCTTTCCATGGCTATGGTAAATGTGAGGCTGTTGTAGTCACTGTCGCCAAAGTGCTCTCCCACCACGATATCTGACACCTGTCCTGGCTCATTGACGAGCACCAAATCCAAAATGGCCTCACGCCTCGTCGGCCTGTCCACATACTGAGTAAGGAAACCCTCCTGAACACACCTGACAAAAACGGCTCCATCCAAACCATCTGCACTCAGGAGGTTTCAATCTACATTGGAAAAGTTGAAGTCACCCTGAACAACAACCCTGCTATGTTTGCACTTTTCAACTATCTGCCGGCCAATGAGTTCTTTGATCTCTCAACTGCTATTTGGGGGCCGTAGAAAACCCCCAGTGAGGTGACTGCTGCCTTGCTGTTCCGAACTTCCACCCATACTGACTCAGTCGACAAACCTTCCTTGGCAACCTCAGCCCATACCACCTCGGTAGACGAGTCCTCAAAGGTTCTTTCAGCCGCCGTTATACTGTCCTTGACCAACAAAGCCACACCTCCCCCTCTTTTACCACCTTCCCAGACCTTAATCAAAGATCTAAACCCTGGAACCTGCAACATCCATTCCTGACTCTGCTCTATCCATGTCTCCGAAATGGCCACAACATCGAAGTCCCAGGTACCTATCCAAGCTGCAACCTCACCTAACTTATTCCGGATACTCCCGGCATTAAAGTCGTCACACTTCAATCCAGCTTGCTGTCTGCCAGCACACTCCTGTGACAGTGAGGTCCTGACCATGTCCTCCCTACGCTCATCCTCCTGTGTACTAGGACTACACCTCAGTTTCCCATCCCCCTTCTGAGCTCGTTTAAATCCACCCAAATGGCACTAGCCAATTTCCCACCCAGGATATTCGTGCCCCTCTGGTTCAAGTGGAGACCGTCCTGTTTGTCCAGGTCCCACCTTCCCCAGAATGAGCCCCAATTGTCCATGTACCTGAAGCCCTCCCACCTGCACCATCCCTGCAGCCACGTCTTCAGCTGAAATCTCTCCCTGTTCTTTGCCTCGCTATCACGTGGTACGGGTGACAAACAGAGATGGCCACGCTCTTTGTTCCAGCTCTCAGCTTCCACCCTAGCTCCCTCAAATCCTGCCTGGCAGCCCTATCCCTCTTTCTACCTATGTCGCTGGTGCCTACGTGGACCACGACTTGGGGCTGGTCACCCTCTCCCCTCAGGACCCTAAACACACTATCCGAGACATCACGGACCCTGGCTCCTGGTCGGCAACACACCAATCGTCAGTCTCTTTCGTTCCCGGCAAATCTTCTATCAGTCCCTCCAACTATTGAGTCCCCAATGACTATCACTCTCTTCCTATCCCCGCTTCCCTTCTGTGCAAGAGGGACAGACTCTGTGCCAGAGACCTGCACCCTACTGCATGCCCCTGGTAAGTCGTCCCCCGGAACAGTATCCAAAACGGTATACTTGTTTTTCAGGGGAGCGACCGCAGGGGATTTCAGGGGACCGACCACAGGGGAAGGTTGGTCGAGCTACACCGGGTAAACGAACATTTTTGGCTGAAGAAACATGTGTTTCAACGTGAGCTAATGGAAGAAGCCATGGAGTCAAAGCTAAACATTTTGACAGTAAGACAACCATTCTTAAAAGCAGCAGACAGCATGAAAAAGAAATCAGCAGCTTTAATATCCGGTTAAAATTTGTGGAATATCAGATGGAATTTTCTTATTGACTCCATTGTGCAATCATATCGATCTAAAAATGTTAACTGCATTAATTAATACTAACCAGAAACGGACTTTGTAGTAAATGGTTTGACTATTTTCTGTATCTGGAACATCCCTTTTCCTTCTCCAACGAAGATCGTACCAACCTATGGTACCAAACTCTGAGTCAAACGGACGGGACTCGTAATCTTGAAGTTCCTCATCAAAACAGTCTAATTGTATGGTTCTGTGCAATAAAAGAGAAAGAATAAACATGTTTCCCACAATTTTGCTGATGTTTACGAACAGAATGCACAAATTCAACAAGTTTGAGCTGGCATGTCTGCTTCCTCCAGCCTGTTTAAACTGTTCCATTCAATGTGAAATTTGTCATAAGTTTTAGCACACAGGTCTACTTGATCTGTGCCACCACCTTCTATTAGTCATACATGCTTTCCCCACCTTCCTGTAATACACTCCTTGAAGTGTTCAATGAGATTTTGATTTTAAATCTTATCGTCATATTCTTTTGATTCTCAAGCATCAATGAATCTGATGTCGCCGCCATTCCATGCAGTGCATAGCACGTCAAACAGGAGTCTTACTCTTGCCATGAGCACTGAGGGAGTACGGGATCATAACTGTCTCATAGTTCAGAACGAAATTCTACATATAGGGCGATGTAGAGTCATGCAGTTAATTTTATTTGACATGCTATTTCTTTTCTTCACAAATATGCTGGATTTAAAGTGATCTTCACCCTCATTTAAAATGAATCCAATATCCAACCATGTGTAAAACAAGCAGATCCAAATTTTAATTGGAGTTTAGTGTTTCACAAATATATTACTTTCTTAAAAATTATATTTGAGTCAACATTATCATTTCATTCCCTGACAGCGGGTGAACTTACTTTTAAACTCCAATTTTCCTTCGGTATTAACGGAGAGGTGAGCCTTTTTGCAAGCACCGAAAGGCTGCACCAGTTTATGCTAAAACTTACGGAACTGTAAGTTTCACAAATATGTTCCTATTAAACACTAATTCCTATTGAAGCAGTATGAAGCTAAATTCATTCAACTGGACAGCAAAAACGGTCAAGATTTTAAAAGCAAGCAACTATTTTGAAGTCACTCTTGGAACTAAATTCCATCTTGGTGTGTGAGAGTCCATAGGTTCCTCACTCTCAAAGAACCATTCAAACTGTCATGCAATTACTGAAACACACAGACAAAAAACATGAATGTTAACAGTCACTAAGATTTTGAGAGTGATTTGGAATTCATATTCAATACCCGCTGGGGGAAATCTGTTCCAATCTGGATAGTACTCACTTATCACCATCCCACCTACCTTCCCCAGCACCTCCTCCCCCTCCACACTGTTTGTTTCTGAGCTCCCTTCCACCCTCCATTTCTGAGGAAGGGTCCTGACCCAAAACCTCACCTTTCTTGAGCCTCTGATGCTGCCTGCCCTGCTGTGTTCCTCCAGCTCCACAATGTGTTATCTCAGACACCAACATTGGCAGGTCTTACTATCTGGATAACTCATTCTCACCTTGTAACAAGTGATTTATACTCATTATCTTTTCAGATTACGCATGTACATGTATATACTTAAATATACATATTGCACTTTTATGCCTGAACCACTAACCTAGAGGATATTTTAAAATAGTCTCTTCAGATCTGCATGAAAGAGAAATCATCAAGGTCATAACTTTCATTTTAGGAATAACTCGAACATTCAAAGTACTCACAGTCAGTGTCCCATTTACTTGACCAGTCAACTTGATGTGAATCTTTCTTCCAAGCGGAAGCTGTAACAACAATTATATTTGAGAATCAAACTCTTCATTGCATCACCAATATTTCCTTGTCTGTTTGAAACATAAGATAATGAAATAATCATGGACAGATTGGCCAACAGTGTAATTTAATGCGTGTTACAACCATTGAAGTGATCTTTAAAAAGCTGTTGTCACACAACACACCACTTTTTGAGATGCAGTGATGAACATACTTCCTGAGACGTAAATAATATATGCCGAATTAATTCCAAAGAATACATTTACAATTAAAAAGAAGCTAAAAATCTCTTTACATTGTGATGCTTGTCAGATTGCTATTCGTCAATGGAAATCGTTCAGAACAGTTATTTATTCCTAGATGAAAAGGAAGTGTATACATTTCATTTTCAAATCTTATCCAAGAGAGAAAAAAAAAACGCCTTCATGAATGCATTGTCAAACAAGAAGACTCAGAAAAAAAGTCATTTGGCCCATTGAATTTCCTCCATCATTCGCTGAGATCATGGTTGATCTCATTACATTTATCACGACACAACATTTCCACCAAACCCACCTTACAGCTAATACATTCCGATCCAAGTCACATCCTGGTAAATCTCTGTTTCTGTGCCATGCCTTGTCTTTCTAAATATTTTTTCAGTCATCTACAAATTTAGCCACAGCACATGCACCTCTTTCCTCCAAGTCATTAATAAACAAGCACAAGAGCTGTGGTTCCTTCAGCGCGACTTCATTTCTTACTGACAAGCCAACCCTGGCATCTCTGTCCATTTGTATCGGAGATAATGGGAACTGCAGATGCTTCAGAATCCAAGTTAACAAAGTGTGGAGCTGGATGAACACAGCAGGACGAACACACAGAAGTAGAAGGGTCTCGGCACGAAACGTCAGCTTTTACGCTCCTGAGATGCTTCTTGGCCTGTTGTGCTCATCCAGCTCCACGCTTTGTTATCTCTGTCCACTTGCCTGTTCTTTCTATCGGACATGAATCATTGGATATTTCGTTCCCAACACTTATCCCCTAACAACCACCTCTCTGTGATACCCAGAGTGATGTATCTGTCAATTTCAATCTGCTCCACAAACTCATTCACTTTGTTTCATACACTCCCTGCAATTCAATACAAGATCTTCAGTCTGGCATTTACAGCCACCCTTCTTATCTGCTGCAGCTGAAGTGAGATTCCTGACCATTTCGATACTTTTTGTCCTATTACTTGCTCTGGAAACTTTGCTGAGCACTTACCAGCTTCTAACTCTTTCCACAATTTTCCATGCAACTGAGCTCACCCGCTCCACACTTTTTATTTTAACGCCCTACCCCAAGACCGAGCTCTGTATTTTGCCAGGATACTTGTCCCAAAATGATTCTCGTCGAGCCTATAACAACAGAACGACTCCCTCCTTCCCCATACCGATGCCAATGTCCCATGAATTCAAACACATTTCTGCCATGCCACCATTTGAACAATGCATTTGCATCTATAATGATGCTCACACCGTGCCAAATTGCTCAGATAATAATCCAGAGATTATTACCATTCTGGTTCTGCTTTCTCATTCAGCACCTCAGTGCTCATAATCCCTCAGCAGAACCTCTTTCCTCTTTCTTCCATATCAATGGTACCTGTGTGGACCACAAAAGCTGGATTTCTACTCCTCCCACTTCAAGTTCCTTTGTAGCCGAGATGGAATATCCTGAACCTGGGCACCAGGCAGGCAACACTACTTTCGAGACTCTCGATCCTAGTCACAACGAACAGTGTTCATTCCCCAAACTACACTACCTCTGATTATAACTACATTTCACTTTTTATCCCCTCCTGAATGTCCCCCCTGTACCACAGTGCTACAGTCAGTTTACTCATCTTCCCTATACCCTGCACTCTCATCCACACAGGAAGAAAGAATCTCAAACCTGTTAGATAAGATCAAAGGCCAAGGTTCCTTCTGCACTACATCCTGGATCCTTCCACCTGCCCTGTTCTTTGTCACACTCTCACGTCTCTGGCCACTGACCGAGTTTCAGCTAGTTAATCTAAGGTGTGTGACTGCCTCCTGAAGCACAACATTCCCTGGTAACTCTGCCCCACATGATTTGTTGATTGGTCGAAACTGAGATTCCAGTTCATCAACCCTGAGCTGGAGTATGGGGTCTGACCACTCCCCCGTCATGTAGGAATAAATCATCATCTGGCCTGGCATCTCCATTTCAATTACTTGGATCTTAATTTGATTTGAAAACATTCTGGTCTTTTAGTTTGTAGCCTGTAAATATTTCTCCGATTTACTTTCAATCTGAAAGCTACCGATAATAGATTCTTAAACCAGTAGCGATCACCAACCAATGAACCTGGTTCACCCTCTAGGTCCCTGATTCTGGCTTCAATTCACCCTGTCTCAACAAAAACTGCTTACGAACTATCAGGCAAAAAAAAGCAAGCAAATGGCACCTCTTACCCTCTGCGCTGACTTGCCACATTGCCACCAAGTTCCCCAAAATATATATTCACTTGGTGCATTTCACTCGAGATGTGATCTCTCCTTCCAGAACATGCAAAGCATACTGAACCATCGCAATATACTACCTTCAAAACCTCAGCTCTCAGCTTATTACTTTTGAGTACATTCTCAAATGCTTTCTCCAAGTCCAAACACAACACATTTACTGGTTTTCCTCTATTAATTCTCCTTCCAAAACTTCCTCCAAAAACCAAAACAAATTTGCCAGACATAATTTCTCTTTCAGCAGGCTATGGTGATTCTGTTTGATTAGATTCTGATTTTCCAAATGTCCTGCTATTATTTTCTTCATAGTTGATCACCACATATTTCCAACAATAGATGTTAGGCTGGTTCGGTTGTAGTTATCTTCTTTTTGCCTCTCTCCTTTTTAAATAGGAATGTCACATCAGCATTTTTCCAGCCCTCAGATGCTACTCTCGAATCTAAAACTTTTTGGGAAATTACAATCAATGCATACACCGACTCTGAAGCTCATTGTTCAGAATCTTAGAAAGTAAACCATCACGGCAAAGAGTCTAATCTGCTTTTACTCCATTAGATTGTCTACTACAACTTCTCTCATGGTAGTGATGGTGTGGTAGTGATGTGTTTAATTCCTCCCTGTATTCTTTAGTAATAAGGGGATCCTTGAAGTATCTTCCGCTGTAAAGACTACCCTTTTCTCATTGTCGTTGTTCCTTGATTTAACAATTAACCTGGCCATCTCAGCCGAGCATATAATTAATGGCATTACCTCTAAAACCTTCTCTGCCAAAGTGTTCAATAGATTGCTACAACCTGAAAGAAGTAATTCTTCCCCTAAATTAATAGGCAACCAATTTGAAAATGTGGCCTCTGGTCGTAAAATCTTTCACAATGGGAGTAATCTCTACGGATATACACTATCAAGCCTCTTAAGCATCTTAAATGTTGAAAAAATAAGATTTGTTTCAATCTTATAAACTCCAATGAATGTCGTCCCAGCCCGCCCAGCTTTCCTAAGCATGGCAATCCCCTACGCCATTTCCGAAATCAACCCAGTCAACATGAGGTGTATGGCATCCGCGGCATTCGCTCTGTGGCCGTACATGATTTGTCAGTTACCATCTTGCTGCTACGACTCTACTTCTATGTACGATGCAGTCCTCTGTCCATCCTAACATACTACGCTTGAACACGTGGGCTCTTTTCTTTTGAGACACCTTATGAGCTGTACCTTATCAAATGCTTTGTTGAAATCTCAATGTACGACATCAACTGGTGGTCCTTCGTCAGTAATGTTTGTTTCCTTCTCAAAGCACTGTAGCAAGTTTGTCAAGTATTATTTCCCCTTTATGAAAGGATGTTAACTCTGTAGGATGTTATAGCACACTCAGTACCCTGTTATTTCATCTTTCATTGCCGGCATGAACATCTTCCCAGGTTGACCTAAATTGGCAATACTTGCTCACTATTTTATTGAAGTATCTTTGTAATAAAGGTGTTATGTTCACAATCTTTCAATCCTCTAAGAATTTTCCACAATCTAAGGATTCTTGGAAGATTATCATCAGTGCCTCCATTGTATCTGTAGCTGCATTGTTCAACATGAGAGGATACAACTCATCATACCCCTTGGATATTTTCTCTACTGATTGGAGTCATGTTTGGAATTCTGTGCAGTGACGTTCACTTTTAACAGTTTGCTAAATACTACCAGGAACAGAAATTGTGATCCAGCTGCAACTAAGCTAAAGCTTTCAGCACAGAAGAAAGTCTTTGAATTCATTTTGACCCAAATAACTCCTGAAAAGGGCAATACAATTTGCCTCAGTCCATAAATGTTCTTTCTCCAACATCCTGAGACGCATTATCTGTATTTCTTCAAATTTACCACAGAATCTGTTTCAATTACCCTTTCAGCAATACGCATGACAACAATTCAGCATTCTTAGTCCGCCTGTAGCCTCCGTTGCACATGTGCATTGTTAGCTGATTATTTGTTTGTGTGCCTGCTTTTTTGCTCAAATGGATCAAGTTAAGTTCGTGTTCTTTTGTCATCAGAACTCTTGCCTCCTCACTCTCATCTTCCTTGTTTTATCCCTCTGCTGGAATATTTAATTTGTCGACATATCTGAAATATGTTGTCGAATGGATTGGGTTTTGTGCCATTGCATTCCCCATAGCCCATCTACCCATCCTGTTGCTTGTTCTAACAGTTATTATCTTGCAGAGTGGAAAATGCAGTTTGAAAGCAATGGAACATTATTGATGAACAAGTTGATGCATAAATTGCTGCGATCTTCCAAACTACAAACTCACCTTCGATTCTTTCTCGGTCAGAGCATTATGCCAGCGCACATGAATCGTGTTCTCAATGGGACTTCCAAAACCATGGAATTGAATTTGCATGTTGATTTCTTCTTCCCTCTTCAGAAATGCAATGTCATATCATGATGAAGCTTCCAAGGCAATGATTGTGTCCTTCAATGAAGGGAAAAGTGACTTTTAGATTCATGGAAATATTTCAGTACTTCCACATACATGAAATGCAAACATTCTCCCTGCATGCTGACCCAACTCCGCAAGACTCGGGCATGACCCAGTCTCATTTTGTCGAATCTTTCTGATTTTACATGCCACGGGATAATCATTGCAGTGTAACAGAAATGTTGATCATGGAAATTTATCAGTGTTTTAATAAATAATGGCAAATTTTCAACATCTTGCAAGTGTATGAAGGCTCAATCTCATGACACCTTGCCTGCTGCACAAAGACATTCTTACACTGCTTTGAATGTTAGGACTCAAACAAAACACAATCATTACACAAATGCATCAACACGCTACTTTCAATAGGATCTGGCGCAGGCTTGGAGGGCCGAAGCGCCTGTTCCTGTGCTGTAATTTTCTTTGTTCTTTGACCAGATAAAAAGGAATAGGGAGGTGTATAACAGTCATCAAGGGAACAAGAGTCCCTGTGGACGCACTAACGTCAACCAGGCCAACATCCCCAGCACTGAGGCACTGACCATCCTCGATCAGCTACAATGGGCTGGACACTTCATCTGTATGACTGACACGAGACTCTCCCCATGTTCTCATCCCAGCTTCAAAAAAGCAGGCGAGACCCAGATGTGCAGAGGAAGCACTCGGTGATAAACTCAAGTCCTCAATGGTGAAGTGCGACATTCCTGCAGACACCTGGGAATCGCCGGCCTAAGACGGCCCAAAGCCTGAAGAGCACCTGGGAAGGCATCAAACACTTTGCGGCTTGCCTTTGGAAGCAGCGGAAGCCATGCAGCCACACCAACACCTCCCTCACCCCTTCCCACGACTGCCTTGTGCCCCGAGTGCAACAGAGCCGACGGTAGCTGCATCGGTCTGTGCAGCCGGCGGTCAATTCAGCCTGAGAGTGGGAGAGTGTCATCCATATCTGCGAGAAACCACCATGATGATGATGATGTATAGTGTGCAGGGGCATCTCGTCACAGCAAATCAGAGAACAAATACAGGGCAACAGAACACTGGTGACCAAGATTAGGATGAGGGAGAATCTCAAAATCTTCTACAAGTGTCTCAGACGGAAAGAGAAAACCCAGGGAAAACCAGGTCTCATTAGGGATGAAGAGGCAAATGAACGGTTTGAACTGGAGGGCAATGTCAGGTGTTAAACGAGAATTTCACATCAGCTTTTACATGTGAGAAGGAGCACACAATTCTCGGACAGAATTAACAGAGACTGGGGAGATGTTAGGTGTTTTGGTGAATTTAAAATTGGACAAATCCCAGGTTTGGATGAGGTGTATGCCACGATGCCCAGGGAGATGAGAGAAAAAATTCCACTCGCCCTCATACAGAGCTTTCAAAAGTACCAAAGGACTGGAGAACAGGTAACATAGTTCCACTTATCAAAATGCGTGACAAACATAAAGCAGAGTATTACAGACCGGTGAGTATCACATCAGTAGAGAGGAAAATATTGGAGAAAATTCTGAACGGCAGACTTAATTTCCATTTCAAGAAGTGGGGTCTGATCAGCGACCGTCAGCATAGCTTTGTCAGAGGGAGGTCACGCCTCACAAACTTAGATGATTCTTTCAAAGAGGTGACAGAGTGTGCAGATGGGAGTTGATGTAGTGAAAATAGATTTCAGCAAAGACTTGGACAGGGTCCCAAATGGGAGCGTGGCA
Source organism: Stegostoma tigrinum (assembly GCF_030684315.1). NCBI lineage: Eukaryota > Metazoa > Chordata > Chondrichthyes > Orectolobiformes > Stegostomatidae > Stegostoma > Stegostoma tigrinum. The sequence continues at coordinate 13,693,192 of NC_081399.1, read as the reverse complement.
AAGAAGGTAAAGCTCGGGGGGTCCAGGAAAATACAGCAAGTTGAATCCAAAGTTACAGATTGGTCAAATGGGCAGGTCAACGGTAGATGGAATGTTAACCCTGATCAATAAGGCAATTTGGACAAACTAACAAGGCAAGGAATCATTCAAAGAAATGCCAGGACACTAGGAAGATCAGAGGAATGGTGTGATCTTGGGGTGCTTGTCCACAGATTCCTGAACATGGAATGGCAGCTTAAAGGGGCAGTTCAGAAAGCATCTGGCTCAAGAGCTGTACAGGACTTTTGTTAGGCCCCAGCTGAAGTGCTCAGTGCAGTTCTGGTCTCTCCATTATAGAAGGAAGGTGTTTGCATTTGAGCATGTGTGGAGGACATTCATCAGGATGTTCTGAGGGGGTGAAGCATTTTAACTCTTGGGAGAGTCTGGATAAGTTTGCGTTAGCAATAACTGCCAATGCTGGAGTCTGAGATCACACAGTGTGGAGCTGGAGGAACACTGCAGGCCGGGCAGCATCACTGTTGCCGATCTCTGATTAAAGGTCTAGGCCTGAAACATCAGCTTTTGTGCTCCCGAGATGCTGCTTGGCCTGCTTTTTCCAGCCAGCTCCACACTTTGTTCTCTTGGATTCTCCAGCATCTGCAGTTCCCATTGTCTCTAGCATCACTGTTTTATCTGGATAAGGTTGGATTGTTTTCTTTCGAGTAGAGAAGGTTGAAGGAGGTCCTGAAAAAATTGTTTAGATTAATATGGGTAGGGGCGAGGTAAAAAGAAGGTCCATAATGGGGTCGGTCGGGGGGCGGTGGTGGTAGAGGAAGAGATACATACATTTAAGCTAAAAGCTCAGAAGGAATTTCAGGAAAGAAAAGACACCCAGAAGGTGCTGGGGGATTGGAATTCATTGTCTGGGACTTCAGTTGAGGTGGATAATCTTTTCACGTTAAAGAAAAAGGGTTGGTACAGCACGTAAAATGAAATAACATTCAAGGCAATAGGCCTATTGCTAGAACATGAGCCGAATGTGAACTTAGTGTGGCTTCGGTGGTTACAGACACAATGGAATGAAGTGCTTGTTCAATTCTGTACAATTCTCTGATTCTATGATTCTGGAGCAGGGGACAGTGAGTGGACAGCATGGGACAGTTCACCTATCTTCTCCTTTCTCCATCTTCTGTCTGCCTCCCAACTTCTCACTATTTTTTACAGAATCCCCTTCTCCTCCCTGGGTTTTGAAGAAGGGTCTCGATCTGAAACGTCAGCTTTCTTGCTTCTCTGATGCTGCTCGGCCCGCAGTGTTCATCCAGTTCTACACCTTGCTCTCTCAGATTCTCCAGCATTGGCAAGTTCCTACTATCTCTTGAGGAAACTTACTTGTTTTTGCACCCAACCTGTGGTGAGAATGTGGAACGCACCGACTGTGTGGGTGGTAGAGGCAGAAACCGTGATAACATTTAACAAGTCTTTGATTGGGCATTTGCGATGCCAAGGCATACAAGGCTCTGGGTCGAGTGCTGGGAAATGTGATGAGAATAGTTCGGGACTTGCATCTTGTGAGGGCACATACAATTTGCTGAAGGGTCTGTTCCATTGCCATGGCACTCTATTATGCTGTCCCTCAATGATCCTATGACAAGTAAGTGAAGATTTACAGAAACAGGCACTTTTCAAGGACAATGCCAAAAGGAAAAGTGATGCACAGGCAAAGTGCATGTAAGAATTTAACCAAGGATTAACACCATTGAAGAACTGGTATTTGTGCCAATGCACCAAACCTGCAGATGAAAATGCAGTGTCCAGTTTGATTGCAAACTGCAACAACCACCAGTTAGTAACATGATCAATGGAAATATCTGAATGCCTGTTGTTGTGATCTCAAGCATTTACCTGCGTCGAGTGAAATCCACCACCATAGTTCTGTTGCATCGTTAGCCACCTCGCAATCGGTGTTGCATAGTCAATATCATTCCTTGACAACGCTTGAAGCAAGGCATAAGCAGTGGTTTCCACAGTCATCGCAGAAGCCTGTGCTGCTTCAATTGGATACGGCTTCTCGTCCTCCAACAATGGAGGCTTTCCAGGAACCAACATCAGAATCTGTCATTTGTTAAAGGGATTAGCTGACAATAAAGTTTACATCATATAGATTTTTGTTTGCATTTCACCAACATAACAATGGTTTTTTGGTCAAGATCCACCATTGTTTCACCACTGATGTCTATAACATTCTCCATACTTCCCGCTCAGTGATGGGTCCTTTTGTTTGGGAAAAATAGGTACCTTCGAATGCAAATGAATCAAGATGAGCTTTAGTTTCTCATCAGGCTACATGGCAGTTATTACAAGATGTTACGAACAAAAGGTGAAGAGGCAGATGAAACCATTCAGAGCATCAGTCTGGATGATCTTCTTGCCCTCATCCTGAGGAGGCATCACAGATCTTAACTTACACGCAATTCAAGTTATTTCACGCAATGACAAGACTGAATGTTCTGGATACTGCAAATGCCATGGCACCTGGCAGCATTCCACAAACTGTATTGGAACAATGTGCCCCAAGGTCAGCACACCAACAGTAAATGTTTTCCAGTACATTTTTAAACACTTGCGACACTCACATTTCAGAGAAAGATGACCTATCATGTAATAGTCAGACAAATTGTGCTGACCAATTATGGCCTCAATGTATTCTCAATCATCAGCAAAGTAATGCAACATCTGGATGACAGTGCTGTCAAACAGTTGCACACTAAGGCTCAGTTTACTTTTCGTCAGGCTCACACTTCTCATAACCTCATTCAGGATTTACCACAAATACGATCAGAGATCCTGAGCTTGAAAAGGAAGGAAACTGCAATCTGTCATTTCCACCAAGCCAATTTCTGATTGAATGTGGTGTGAAGCAGACGAATAGAAAATTGAGTCAGTGGCATTCACTGGATACCTGCACTGGCTGAAGTCATGTCTTCATTTGAACCAAAGTGAAGACATGAATGTTCATTGAATATTGTCCAGGTGTCCAGCAGAATTCATGACTTTTCCAACAGTGAAATCAACGATGAGAAAATACAGTGAGACTTGCACAACGATCAGGCTTGGCCTGATAAACGATAAGTAACATTTGCACCACACAAGTGCTAAGCAGCAATCAGCTCCAACAAGAGAGAATATGACCACATGACAAAATTCCATGTCCTTACCTGAACATCATCCTTACATTTTTGTTTTAAATGTACAAGTGCTATCCAAGCCATGCAAGGCTATGCGCCAGGTGTTGGAAATGAGGTTAGAAAAATTCACTGCTTCTCTTTGACTGTCACAGAATCCGTGAGCTTAAGAATTTAATTAAGTCTATCCAAGAGAGTTTCTTGACACAGTATATGGATAGAAGATGGGCCATGCTGGACTTTGTCCTGGTCAGGTAACTGGTGAGAAGTGTGGGAAAGCATTTTGGAAATAGTGATCACAACTCCTTCAATTTTAAGATTGCTATGAAGAAGGATAAGTCAGGACCTTGGGGGAGAGTAAATTATATCAATTTTAGGTAGGAGCTGGGGAGTGTTAATTGGGGGGAGCTGTCACATTTGCCATATGGGAATTGTTTAAAGGCCTGCTTATGAGTTTAGGATCAGGAAGGAGGAAGGACAAGGATGGCGAGGTAAAGACCCTTGGATAATTGGGGAGGTTGTGAAGTTAGTCAAAAGGGACAAAAACAGAAATATGTCAGGTTTAGGAAACTAAAATCGAACAGGGTCGACATTAGAAAAAGCAGAAAAAGAAAGGGCGATGAAATGACCTTGGCAAGGAGGGTTGAAGGAAATCCCAAGGCATTCTGTGCATACATCAAAAACAAGGGGATAAATAGTGAGAAAGTAGGATCATTCAGGATAAAGGAGGGAACTTGTGTACGGAAGCAGAGGATATGGGCAAGATCCGAAATGAGTACTGTGCATCACTATTCACTCAGGCGAAGGGTGTGGAGGATAGTGGGATTTGTGTGGAGCATGCTCATACGATAACAGCATTTTGAGATCAAGAAAGAGCATTAAGGTGGATAAGTCCTCAGGACCCAATGGTATCTACTCAAGGATTTTGAGCGAGGTGAGAGAGGAGATTGTCGGGGCATTCAGCAATATCTTTGTATCCTTGGTAACCACTGGAGATGTACTGAGGACGAGCAAGTTGCTAAATGTTCTTCTTCTGTTCAAGAAGGTAAATCGGGTCAATCCAGGAAACTATAGACTAGAGAGTCTCTCATCGTTCATTGGGAAGCTATTGGACAGAATTCTTCGGGATTGTATTTATCTGTATTTGGAACAGCATGGCCCAATTAGGGACAGTCAGCATGGCTTTGTGCAGGGCAGGTCATGTCTTACTAAATTGATTGAATTTTTTGAGGAGGTAACTAATGTGATCATTGAAGATAGAGTGGTGGATATTGTTGACATGGATGTTAGCAAGGCTGAAAACAAGGCGCTTCACCGTAGGATCATCCAGAAGATTAAGATCCATGGGGTCCGTGGTCACTTAGCTGCTTGGATTCACAACTGGCTTGCCCAGAGAAGGCAGAGGGTGGTGGTGGAAACGTGCTTTTTAGGCTACAGATCCAGGACTATTGTGTTCTGCAGGGATCTGTACTGGGACCTCTGCTGTTGTGGTATATATATAAAATGACTGAGGTGACAAGATAGATGGATGGGTTAGTAAGTTTTTAGACGATAGAATGATTGGTAGAGTGGTAGTTAGGGTAGAAAGTCATAAAAGGATACAGAAGGATACAGATCCGTTGCAGAAATGGCTAGTGAATTTTAATCCACTAAGTGTGAAGTGCTCCACTTTGGGAAATTAAATGTTAAGGAAAAATATACAGTTAATGGCAGGACCCTGAGCAGCATTTGTGTACACAGGGATCTTGGGATTCAGTTCATAGCTCCCCGAAAGGGGCCACACAAGTTGATAGAGTGGCAAAGAAGACGCATGGCATGCTTGCCTTTATTAGTTCGGGAATCAAGCACAAGAATCAGGATGTCATGTTCCAGCTTTAGAACACTTTGGTTCGGCCTTAAGTATTGCACTCTTAAGAATTGTATCCAATTCTGGTCGTCATGTTACAGGAAGGACGTGGAGGTTTTGAATACGGTGCAGAAGAGGTTGCCTGGATTTGAGGGCTTGAGCTAGAAAGGAGAGGCTGGAAAGACTCAGGCTGTTTTCTCTGCAGTGGCAGAGGTTGAGGGAAGACTTGATAGAGGTTTACAAATTTATGACATGCATAGACAGATTCTGACTGTAACCCTTCTCCCAGATTTGAAATGTCTAAAACTGGGGGCATGTATTTAAGGTGAGAGCAGGAAAGTTCAAAGGAGATGTCAGAGACAATTCTTATATACAGAGAGTGGTAGGAGTCTGAAAAGCACTGCCGGGGTGGCTGTGGAAGCAGATACAATAGGGCCGTTTAAGACACTTTTATATACGTACATGAATATACAAGGAATGTAGGGATATGAATCAAGGACATTCAGAAGGCTTTAGCTAAATTTGGCATCATGTTTAGCACAACATTGCATGCCAAAGGGCCTGTTCCTCTGCTGAAGTGTTCTTGGATCTATGTTCATCAATGTGACTGGAACCGTAGATCAGAGACAATAGATTCTACAGCAAGTAGACTTCTCAACATCTGTCCACTGCCGATAAACTCCAAATCCGGGTGTCAATGAAATACTCTTCACTCAGCTGAACGAGTGCGACTCCGACAACACTATCGATAAACGACAGCAATGCAGTCAAATCATCCCATTGATTGATCCCCCTTCTTACGTAAGGATATAGGAAAACAAGTCAGCCATTCAACCCTTCAAACACTTTCTACCATCCAATGAGGTTATAACTTAATTGTGGCCTACCTCCATATTGCCTTTGGTCCATATCCCTCAATACTGTTTTTCCTTTCGGTCGAACTGAAAATTTACAATTAACAATGGATCTAGAATGAACTGTTGTTTGAGATGGGGAGTTACAATGAGACAATGCACCAATTCATCAAACTCCTTCCACAGTACCTGATAATTGTGTGAACCCTACCACCCAAAAATATTTAAACAGCAGCTCCAGAATCTGCATGTTCCCTGTCAAAATCAGCAGAATCCTGATCTGGAACTGTATGACTGTTACTTCATTTCCACTGAGTAAAAGCAATTCATCTCCTGTCCTCAGTAGTTCATTAATATATTCATACCACGTGCATTGCAGCTATTCAACAGGCCAATTCTCCACAACCTTCTCAACAGCAATTCTGGATGGATAGCAAATGCAGCCCAAGAAAGCAACATCAATGACATGCTCGTGAATTTTAAAAATTATCATGACAATATTTGCGGATTATGACAAATCTCCGACTTCATGACGTCTCAAATCCATTCTCACCCTCTCCCCACTGCTTGGATGTGCATTCATGATTGTGATTTACAAAGAACAGCAACTAATTTGAAACAATTCACTTGCAAAAATAGAACAGAAATCTAGTTTTGTGCAAAACCGATGCAAAACAGATAGTAGCGGATAGCGAAGGGGACTGTTGGACAATGCAGAATATAGACAGATTGGAGAGTTAGGTGGAGAAATGGCAGATGGAGTTCAATCCGGGCAAATGCGAGGTGATGCATTTTGGAAGATCCAATTCAAGAGCGAACTGTACGGGAAATGGAAAAGCCCTGGGGAAAATTGATGCACAGAGAGATCTGGGTGTTCAGGTCCATTGCACCCAGACGGTGGCAACGCAGGTCAATAGAGTGGTCAAGAAGGCATACGGCATGCTTTCATTCATCAGACGGGGTATCAAGTATAAGAGTTGGCATGTCATGTTGCAGTTTTATAGGACTTTGATTCACATTTGGAATACGGCGTACAGTTCTGGTCGCTACATTACCAATAGGACGTGAATACTTTGGAGATGGTGCAGAGGAGGTTCACCAGGATGTTACCTGGTATGGAGGGCACTAGCTATGAACAGAGGTTGAGTAGATTGGGATTATTTACATGAGAAACACGGAGGTTGAAGGGGGGGACCTGATTGATGTCGACAAAATCATGAGAGGTATAGGCAGGGTGGATAGCAAGAAGCTTTCCATCTCAGAGTGGGGGGATTACTAGACGTCACAATTTCAAGGTGAGAGGGGAAAAGTTTAAGGCATATGAGTGGAAAGTTCTTTATGCAGAGAGTCGTGGGTGCCTGAAACGCGTTGTCAACGCAGGCGTTCGAGGCGGGCACAATAGCGTCATTTAAGATGTATCTAGACAGAAACATGAATGGGCAGGGAGCAAAGGGAACAGATCCTTGGAAAACAGGCGACAGGTTTACATAAAGGATCTGGAACGGCGCATGCTTGGAGGGCCAAAGGGCCTGTTCCTGTGCTGTAATTTTCTTTGTTCTTTTCCTCTTTGAAACAGTTTGAAGGCTGGCTATCAGCTAGACAACAGCAGCGAAACCTGGGATTCGTCATTAGAAACATGAAGGAGTTTCCAACATCAATTGGAGAGAGAGCGTACTTGAAGATTCAAGTCACTATTTCATCTACAACTTTCCACTCACACCGGTGAAATGCCCTTTCAGAACTACAGTGCACGTTAGTCCAGAACCTGCTGCACTCAAGCCACTTCCATTTTTCCACTTCCTGAACTACAATTTGATCCCTTCATTTCCTGGTTTGTTTGCTTTTAATGTTTTTCTCATCTTGAAGATTTCTACAGTACAAATTTACAGTTGCCCTATTTTAGAAGGATATTATTAAGCAAGAGTGGGCACAGAAGAAATTTACGAGATTGTTGCTGAGCATGGAAGGTTTCAGTGATAAAGGAAGGTTGGGTCAGCTGGAACTTTTTTCACTGGAGCAAAGGGGATAAAAGGTGACCTGATCGAGGTTTATAAATAGGACAAGGCTGAAGGGATATGGGCCACGAAGAGGCAGTTGGGACTAGTTTAGTTTGGGATTATGTTGGACCTAAGGGCCCATTTCCACGCTGTACGACTATGACTCTATAAAATAGGCTGACAAGGTCAAGTAACACATACCGTACCAAAACGAGTTAAAAAAAGCACAGCATCCCCTTCAAATTACATCTCACCACAGGACAAGTTAAGGCCAGGCTACTACATAGAACAAACATCAACACTGCATCTCAAACCTCCACTGGAATTGAATAGTTTTGCATTTATCTTGATAAGTCAAACCACATTCTGTTCTCCAACCCTCTGGTACTTCCCTTGTGAGAGGAATTGAAAAACTGGTCAGGGCCACTGAGATTTTCTTTGAGGTATCAAGGTGTACAGCTGGACGAAAACAGCCGGCCAAGCAGCATCAGAGCAACAGGAAGGCTGACGTTTCAGGCCTAGACACTTCTTCAGAAATGGAGGAGGGAGAGGGGGTTCTGAAATAAATAGGGAGAGAGCGGGAGGCGGATAGAAGATGGATAAAGGAAAAGATAGGTGGACAGGAGACAGGCAGGTCAAAGAAGCATGGATGGAGTGCAGGTGGGAAGTTAGGGAGCAGACAGGGCAGTCCAGAGAGGACGAACAGGTCAAGGGGGCGGGAAGAGGCTAGTAGGTAGGAGGTGGGGGTGGGGCTTGAGGTGGCAGGATGGAATAGGTGGGTTGGTTTTGGGTTGCGGGAGCAGGAGGGGAGATTTTGAAGCTTGTGAAGTCCACATTGATACCACTGAGCTGCAGGGTTCCCAAGCGGAATATGAGGTGCTGCTCCTGCAATCTTCTGGTGGCACTGCAGGAGACCCAGGATGGACATATAATCTGAGGATTGGGAGGGAGAGTTGAAACGGTTCGCAACTGGTAGGTGCAGTTCTTTCGTGCATTAGTGACTTGCAAAGGTCCCGAAGCCTCCGCTTGGTTTCCCCGATGTAGAGGCGGCTACAATGGGAACAGCGAATACAGTATATCACATGAGCAGGTGTGCAGGTGAACATCTGCTTGATGTGGAAATTTCTTCTTGGCCCCTGGGATGGGGGTGAGGCGGGAGGTATCGAGACAGGTGAAGCACTTCCTGCAGTTGCAGGGAAAAGTGCCGCGTGTACGGGGTGCTGGAGGGGAGTGTGGAGCGCATAAGGGAGTCACCTAAGGGTGGCGAGGGAAAAAATGTCTTCGGTGGTAGGGTCAGAGTGCAGATGGCAGAAGTGTCGGCGATGATGCATTGAATCCGAAGGTTGGTGGGGTGGTACGTGAGGGCGAGGAGGACTCTGTTTTGGTTGTTGTTACGGGGAGCGGGTGTGAGGGGTGAGTTGTGGGAAATGTGGGTGACCCGGTCTAGGGTGTTTTCGACCACTGCGGGGGGGTGGGGGGTAGTTGCGGTGTTTGAAAACTAAAACTTCTCTTTCAAATCCTCCCACCTCCTACAGGCAAAGTGGGTGGCCAGGGTATCCACATGGGCCCAAGCTATGCCTGCCTCTTTGCAGGTTACATGGAACGATCCCTCTTCCATACCTACACTGGCCCTAAACCCCATCTCTTCCTCCGTTACATTGATCACCGTATCGGCGCCACTAATGTGGTATGCTGCAAAATGTGCTATGTGGTAATCCTTTCACCATGTATATTTCGTAATCAAACAACAAACTAAAGGAAGACAACAAAATGTGGGGCTGGATGAACACAGCAGGCCCAGCAGCATCTCAGGAGCACAAAAGCTGACGTTTCGGGCCTAGACCCTTCATCAGAGAGGGGGATGGGGAGAGGGCTCTGGAATACATAGGGAGAGAGGGGGAGGCGGACCGAAGATGGAGAGAAAATAATATAGGTGGAGAGGAGAGTATAGGTGGGGAGGTAGGGAGGTGATAGGTCAGTCCAGGGAAGACGGACAGGTCAAGGAGGTGGGATGAGGTTCAGAGGCAGAAAATGGAGGTGCGGCTTGAGGTGGGAGGAAGGGATGGGTGAGAGGAAGAACAGGTTAGGGAGGCAGAGACAGGCTGGGCTGGTTGTGTGATGCAGTTGGGGGAGGGGACGAAATGGGCTGGTTTTGGGATGCGGTGGGGGAAGGGGAGATTTTGAAGCTGGTGAAGTCCACATTGATACCATTGGGCTTCAGGGTTCCCAAGCGGAATACGAGTTGCTGTTCCTGCAACCTTCGGGTGGTATCATTGTGGCATTGCAGGAGGCCCAGGATGGACATGTCGTCTGAGGAACGGGAGGGGGAGTTAAAATGGTTCGCGACTGGGAGTTGCAGTTGTTTATTGTGAACCGAGCGGAGGCGTTCTGCAAAGCGGTCCCCAAGCCTCCGCTTGGTTTCCCCAATGTAGAGGACGCCACACAGGGTACAATGGATACAGTATACCAACTGCACCTCCCAGTCGCGAACCAATTTAACTCCCCCTCCCATTCTTCAGATGACATGTCCATCATGGGCCTCCTGCAGTGCCACAATAATGCCACCCCAAGGTTGTAGCAACAGCAACTCATATTCCGCTTGGGAACCCTGCAGCCCAATGGAATCAACGTGGACTTCACCAGCTTCAAAATCTCCTCTTCCCCCACCGCATCCCAAAACCAGCCCAGCTCATCCCCTCCCCCCACTGCAACCCAAAACCAGTCCAGCCGGTCTCCGCTTCCCTAGCCTGTTCTTCCTCTCACCCATCCCTTCCTCCTACCTCAAGCCGCACCTCCATTTCCTACCTACTACCTCATCCCGCCTCCTTGACCTGTCCGTCTTCCCTGGACTGACCTATCCCCTCCCCACCTCCCCACCTATACTCTCCTCTCCACCTATCTTCTTTTCTCTCCATCTTCGGTCCGCCTCCCCCTCTCCCCCTATTCATTCCCGAACCCTCTCCCCATCCCCCTCTCTGATGAAGGGTCTACACCTGAAACGTCAGTTTTTGTGCTCCCGAGATGCTGCTTGGCCTGCTGTGTTCATCCAGCTTCACACTTTATTCTCTTGGATTCTCCAGCATCTGCAGTTCCCATTATCTCCTGGTGGTTACCATTGACTAGAAACTCAACTAGGCTTGGCACACAAATAGATTGGCTACAAGAGCACATCAGAGGCAAGGAATACTGTGGTGAATAATTTACCTCTTGACTCCCTAAAGCCTGTGCATCGTCGACAAGACACAAGTCAGGAATATGATGGAATACACCCTTCTCGCCTGGACAGGTGCAGCTCCAACATTGAAGAAACTTGACACCTTCCAGGACAAAGCAGCATGCTTGATTGGTCCCATATCCTTTCCCACGACTACTGACACTCAGTAGCAGCACTCTGTACTATCTACAAGATGCACTGCAGAAATTCACCAAAGACTCTCAGACAGCACCTTCCAAATCCACTACCAATTCCATCTAGGACAAGCATAGCAAATACATGGGAACACCACCACATGCCTGTTCCCCTCCGAGCCACTCAGCATCCTGACTTGGAAATATATCACTGTTTTTTTTTCCACTGTTGCTAGGTCAAAAGCCTGGAATTCCCTCCCTAACAGCATTGTGGGTCAACCTACAGCATGCGGATTGCAGTGGTCAAGAAGGCAGCTCACCACCACCTTCCCAAGGGCAACCAGGGACGGGCAATAATGCTGACCCAGATAGTGATGGCCCACGTCCCACAACTGAATAAAAATAAACATAAGAACACACACACAGTAACATGACAACGACTAGAAAATCTGTTTTTTTTTTGTTTGCTTTCATGATACTTATTGTGGGAATAAATCCCAGCCAGATGAGCAAGAAGAATGTCCATGATTACATGTGGGATTTTTTGCATCGAGCTGAGAGGGTTAATGTTTCATCTTAATTACAATACCTCAGGCAGTGTAGCACTCTATATGTCGTCCCCTGCTGTGGGATTTGAACCCCTGAACTACCAGGCAATATATCTCATAAATTTCACTTCTGAGGGTAGGAGATAATAACTTGCAGAAACTATCCTGATGTATCAATGGATTTCCCCTTAGACACAGAACCTTTTCATCATGTTTGTGCAGAAATGACCAAGTTTCTGCATTCAAAGGACAAGCAACAGCTAACGCTGCTGGAGAGACTCAGAGAGAGAGAGAGAGAGAGAGAGAGAGAGAGAGAGTGAGAGAGAGCACCAAAAGATGAAAGCGCCATGTGAAGAAATTTCAGTGAGAAATGCAAAAACGTTCCAAATGAAAATTCAAACACAGAAAGCACAATTGCTGAACGCTGAATTTAATGGAAGTGATGGACATTAAGCGAAGTAAAAAAACAACACTGAACGGTTTGTGTCTTGTATTTTATAGCTGTACTAGCATGATAGATTTTCATACAGCTCCTGGTCCATTATTAATTGGTGGGTTTTCAGTGATGGTAGCTATACCCATATTTAAAGCCCACCTCTAGCTGCCCGCAGTGAATTGTATTGAATTATTTATTGTCACTTGCAGTGAATAATACGGTAAGATACAGTGAAAAGCTCCAACTGTTTCCGCAATACAGTGCCATTATGGATGATCTGAGAATAAAAAGAGTAAAAAGAAAGTTTTTGTTCCACTGCCTCCAGGATGACTCTGAGCCGGCTCACCAAAGACATCTGCACTGCCAGCCCTCTTGCGCCGTCTTGCACCATCTGTGCCAGGTCCACCAACATAGGTGTCGCCACTCTTCAGGAGCCTTGCCACGGGGCTCACATCACTGTCACCAAGTCCCGTGCTCAACACATAATCGCCCCACATACGGGAATTCCCGATTGCAATCCGTCGCCACCTTGCCAATAACCAGGGGTCCCTGCTCCAGGCCTGCAATCAGCGGTGCCTGCCCGCACTGCCACCTTGATGATGCCAGGAGTTCCCACTCTAGGCCCACCACATCTAGGAGTCCCTGGCTCTGCTGGCGACCACCTCGCCAAGAGCCTCGCTCTGGCTGCCTTCACCCAAGGTGTTGTCTTGCCGGTGCCGCCATCTTGAAGCGTGCACAGCAGCTGCTGGCCCCATGTGAGGACGTCCCTGATGCCACTGCCATGGTTTCTGACTGCCAGGAAGCAGCTGCCAGTCTTCACGTGGCCCGTGCTCACTGCAACGTCAATCCGGGTGACTCACACGCCAAAAAGATAATCCAGGAAAAAAAAGCAGAAATAAAAAGAATAAAAAGTGAAAGAAAACAGATGGGAGTGGCTGAGCCCCAGGCAAGAGCCCAGACACAACCCTGCTACTCCCTCCTACAAGCAGTGCAGTGGTTTCAGGCACTTGAAGAGTTTGAGTAACAGGCTGAGGTCCAGTTCCTGTTCCTATCTCAGCCAGAGATAACAAGGTGTAGAGTTGGATGAACACAGCAGGCCAAGCAGCATCATAGGAGCAGGGAAGCTGACGTTTTGGGCCTAGGCCCTTCTTCAGAAATTTATGAAGAAGGGCCTAGGCCCGAAACATCAGGTCTCCTGCTCCTATGATGCTGCTTGGCCTGCAGTGTTCATCCAGCTCTCCACCTTGTTATCTCAGATTCTCCACCATCTGCAGTTCCTACTGCTTATGTCAACCATCTTGTGTGGAAATGTTGTTCACTGCAGAAAATACAACAAATGCAGACTAGCGTGGTGGCTTGCCTGACAGATATCAGGATGCCATTTAGGAGTTTGCGACAAACCAAAAGCTTTTGTCGTCATTTCCTGATGCCAGTCTGTTGTTTCCAGCATGCACTGAGAGACCACTTACTTACTGATTTTCAATCATGAAGGAGCCACGGGTTTCCATGAAAGACACTTGGAACATTGAAGGGAACGCCAGGGGTCATGTCTTTGGAGTGTTCTGCCAGTCATGTCTAAAATAGACCAGCAGGTGAAGCAAAGTGATAATGGGAAGTGCAGATGTTGGAGAATCCAAGATAATAAAGTGTGAAGCTGGATGAACACAGCAGGCCCAGCAGCATCTCAGGAGCACAAAAGCTGACGCTTGGGCCAAGACCCTTCATCAGAGAGGGGGATGGGGTGAGGGTTCTGGAATAAATAGGGAGAGAGGGGGTGGCACACCGAAGATGGAGAGAAAAGAAAATAAGTGGAGAGGAGAGTATAGGTGGGGAGGTAGGGAGGGGATAGGTCAGTCCAGGGAAGACAGACAGGTCAAGGAAGTGGGATGAGGTAAGTAGGTAGGAGATGGAGGTGTGGCTTGGGGTGGGAGGAAGGGATGGGTGTGGTGCAGTCGGTGGAGGGGACGAACTGGGCCCAGTTCGTCCCCTCCCCCCACTGCACCACACAACCAGCCCAGCTCTTCCCCTTCACCCACTGCATCCCAAAAGTTTAGGGAGGCAGAGACGGGCTGGACTGGTTTTGGGATGCAGTGGGTGGAGGGGAAGAGCTGGGCTGGTTGTGTCGTGCAGTGGGGGGAGGGGACGAACTGAACTGGTTTTGGGATGCGGTGGGGAAACCAAAAAAAAATTATACAGGTTTTAATCAAACAGAGACACAAAAAAGGAGTGGGTTGGAGGTGACGTTGGTGGTAGGAAAGAGCTCAGAGGGGCAAAATCAAATGATGTTACAAAGGGGGAATTGGGCAGGTCTGACTCTACGTTGTGGATAAGTGATTGGAAGCTCATCTCAGAGTCACATATGACACCACCGAGTGCGCAAACAGGCTCCAGCCTCTGACAGACGCCAGGAAAAGGAATTTGTGGCCAGGAAGCGTAGTTTGTTTTGGGTTTGAAGATAATGGTTTGCAATACAGAATAGAATCACGACAAAAGGGAGATGAAAAATCGAGCACAATATCGGATTCCTCATATAACGAAAATATAATAACAATGACGTGATTGCAAGCTTTCAGGATCTCTGCCATATATTCATTAAGTGGTCATGGAAAACAATGTTGCATTGTTTGGATACAAGTGCATTTTTACAGTAGAAACATTAGAAAAAAAATTATACTGCAATATAGACAGATTAGAGAGAAGTTAAAAATAGTCTTCTGAACTTAAGTTGATGAAAGCTCCGTTAAGCCGATGGTTATGGATCTGTGCCGTTCTTTGCATTAAATCTGTCAGTGCTGGAATTTCACAGAATCTCAAACAGGGCTTTGGGTCAGCTTGGATTGAGGTGAAGTCCAAGACAAATATACAGCTATTATCACAATTCTCCAGCACAAAATAGCCACAAAACATTTGGAAGCAAACAAGACCCCATTTTCTGTTGTCAAAATTGGTTCTGCACCAACAGAATATACAGATGCAAAGACGGCATTCTGAAAAGATTCAACACTGACCAGTGGGCCGTCTAAAAACTGGATTGAGGCCATTGGCTATTGTGTGTGAACAGTCCTTCCACCTCTCAGGAAGAAACTTGTGAAAACGGCAAAGGAAATGAGAATGCTTCTTGGCCTGTAGCAATGTAGAACCAATGAGATAAAGGAGAAAAATTGGGTTTCTGATATACAGCGGAAGGGGCAGTATGGTGACTCAGTGGTTAGGCCTCAAGTGCCAGAGACCCAGGTTCGCAGATGAGTGTCTGTGTGCAGTTTGCACGTTCTCCCTCTGTCTGTGTAGGTTTCCTCCAGGTGCTTTGGTTTTCTCCACAGTTCAAACAAGTGCAGGTTAGGTGGATTGGCCATGCTAAATTGTCCATAGTGCCCAGGGATGCGCAAGCTGGGTGGGTTAACCATGGGAAATGCAGGGTTACGGTGATAGGGGGTTGGGTTTGGGTGGGATACTCTTTGGAAGGTCAGTGTGAGCTCAATGGGTCGCATGGTCTGCTTCCATTCTGTGGGCATTCTACGAACTGAATTATCAGTGAGGAGGACCTGATCTTCAAACTTTACATGAGATAAATCAAAACATCTTCTAGCCACACTCTGATAAATGAGCACATATCAGAAATCAGCATTTAGCATACAAGAGCAGCTACAGCTAAATGCATTGTTACTGTTGATTACTGGCTTTAGATATGTAGAAGTAGTACATCCAACAGATTTTCATGTAGGCAGTGTGGTATTCTGCAAAGCTGCATTTGGTCAGTTGATGAGGACACTACTTCTACAACCTTCTCTTAAACAAGCAGATCTCTGATCTCCTACAACTCAGGCCTTGTGTGCAAGCCTTACTCCTTTGACCCATTGCTGGTCAAGCATTTAGCCATTCCCAACCTGAGGTTTGGAATTCATTCCAGAGACCTCTTTATCCCTGTCTCCTCCTATAAGATACTTCTCAAACACTTTCTTTCACTCAGTATGGCTCCCTGTATGATTCTGCTCCTCTGACATGCCTTGGGGCCTGGTAGCTATGGCAAAGGCACTATACAAATGCAACTTTGATTACAGATGGCAAGTGAATGTGAAGTGTACAGAATCTGTTAGTTCGTGCCAGTTTTAGCAGCTCTGCTGATAGGTTCCTAAAGATTAGCCCTTAGGATCATCCAGACACTTGACTGCATTTACTTAATCCTGGAAAGCATCATTTTGGTCCACTTATCAATAACATTCACACTCGGAGAGAAACAAAAAATGTTGCCAAACCAGAAGTTTGTTGATTGAACAAAACAGAAATAAATCAAGAGTTAAAGAAAAATCTGCTCTCATAAAGACAGATCAGAATATCTGTTTATTTGACAATCATCCAGGACTCTAAGGGCACAGATCTTCACCTCGTCATTGAGCTAGCTAGGAAAACACATTGCATTGAACGGAACTAATTACAATGGGAAACAAAAACACTTGTCAATAGAAGGGTGACAACTGATAGTCCGCATGTGACATTGCTGTGTTGCTGTTGCCAGGTCTATTTAAGTCACCGTAAACCTTTAGGCTCCTTGTGTCTTAGAAACAGCAGCAGCTTTCCTGAATAAAATACTACAAAGTCATTAGATTTCTGACAGCCTGGAACAGTAGCAAGGCCAGATTTGAAACAATAGCTGGTTGAAAATAGGCCACATAAGAATCTATGCATGAGGTTTTTCTGTACTTGGGATGAAAATCTAATGTCTCATTTAGTTAAAGAACAAAGCAAAACAAAGGTCATTTTAAAAAATTTAAAAATGCAATCAAAGTTCAACAATGAAGAGAAGGAACACTTGCACTCAAACAGGGAAGTTGGTGCTTAATCGTACAAATTGATTGCTTTGGTTTTGTGTGAATTATAATGGCACTTTTACTTCACACTTAATTTTCAACCTTTTGACTGAGGCGGTCAGTCATACACAGGAAAGTTGAGTTGTGTGTGCACGTGCTCCGTTTTATCTGTCCAGAAAATAAGAACAGGAGGCCATTCAGTCCTTGAACTTCTTCCACTGTTCAATTACATCATGACTGTTCTCTGATTTAACTCCAAAAGCCCAACTTGCTTCAACAAGACTCTTATAAAATCTCAATCACCTTCCAAACTGGTGATCACTACTATTTAGATAAACAAGGAGAACTGACTCATGGGAGCACCACCTTAAAATCACTCACTATACGTACTTGGAACTATATCGCTGCTTCTTTGCTGCTGAGTCAGATCCTTCAAACTCCCTCCCTGACAACACTGTGATGTCCTACACCACATCAAAAGCAGACGTTCAAGAAGGCAGTTCATGACCTTTTTCTCAAGCGCAGATAGGGATGAACAATAAATATGCATTCCAAACTCAAACAGACAAAAAGGATTGATCTCCCACCTCGATAGGTTTTGAGGGGAAGAGCTTTCCAATGCTTTCAGCAACCTTTGTTCAAGAAGTACGTCTGGAACAGCCTAGCTCTGATTTCAAGGTTACACGCTCCTTGAGCTGCAATAGGATGAAACTGACATTGAGGGTCCTGAGCTCGCTGGGCCTGACATCAGTGAGTTCCAGCTGGTTTCAGAGCTCCATGTGTCGAAATTGCATTGTAAATGCATGTTTTGCAATGAGTTCGGAAACCACCCCATCTATCAGCATCACTGAGAGCACTTTCACTGCACAAACTGCCAGCAATTCAGCAAGGCAGCCCCTTTCGCAAGTTCAATAAACAATGATCAGCAAATGTCGACTTTGTCACCAACATCCCATGAGTTATTTTTTTACAAAAACACATTGCAAAACATTGAAATTTCTTTTACCAGGATAAAGATCTTTTACCGCATGCCTGTCAACCAGAATTGCCACTGAACATATTCTTGGACTATAATCACACAAGATGTCCAAGTACTGGACTGTTTTCCTCTATTTCCAAAATTTGTTTCATTAAGAAATTGAAGTATTCAAAGAAACACCATTTTCAACGTCCCTGGATTTTTCTCTCACAATCTTCAATCCTCAAGGAATTCCAGAGAAATCCGAGAAGGTTGGAAATCCTACTCTAAGCCATGTTGATTACAGTTCAGCCACATGAAGACCCACAGCAGAAATTTGCAATCCTGAGTAGACATCATCCTCAAATGCAGGGATAGCTGATGATGGTGACTAACAATGGTGGGCTTACAATGGAAGTTAGACAAGTACATGAATAAAAAAGGAGCAGAAGGACGTGCTGATAAAGTGAAGATGAGGAAGGTATGAGGACTCATACGAAGTATAAATAGCAGCTTACCCTAGTTGAGCAGAATGGCCTGTTTCTGTGCTGTAAATTCAACATAATTCTCCACAGGAGTCAGGAAATATATCCTGTACGATGAAACATTGAGAAGGCCATGATGAGACTGAGCTGGCAAAAACCAATTCTATCATACTCCCATCTTAAAAAAACCTGAAGAGTTCTGAGGAATGGTCACTGGACCTGAAACATTAACTCTGTTTTGCCCTTTGCAGATGCTGCCAGACCTGCTGAGCTTTTCCAGCATCTTTGTTTTTGTTCTATTATACCCTTTCTGGATAGAAACACAAAAAAATAGGAATAGGAGTAGGCCATTCAGCCCTTTGAGCCAGCTCTGCCATTATGATCGTGCTGGTCATCCAACTCAAGTACCCTGTTCCCTCTTTTAACTATACTGTCTCATCCCTTTCACTGCAGGAACTATGCTTGTCTCCTTCTTGAAAATATTCAATGTATTGGCCCCAGCTGATTTCTTTGGCAGTGAATTCCACAGGCTCACCACTCTCTGCATGAAGGAATCTCTCCTCATCTAAGTCCTAAATGGACTACCCATATCTTTACATTATCATTCCTGGTTCTGAACTCCCCACTCCTCAGAAATATCCTTTCTTGGGTTTACTCTGCCTATTCCAGTTAGAATTTTACAGGTGTTTCGGACGCACCCCTCCCCCCCCCACCCCCAATCTGCTGAACAGCACTGAATACAGTTCTAATTGATCTTGACTCTCTTCATACAACAATCCTGCCATCCCAGGAATCAGTCAATTTCAACCTCAACATTGGATTGAATATTTCATGGTATTATTTCAAGAAATTCAGTAGCAGTGCCCAAGTATGAATACAGTGTAGGTCAATATTTTTCTCTCAGCTTTGCTTAACAATTCCAGATTATCAGAGGGTATTTGGGATGTTTTTGTCTGCACAATGATATTGGGGCTACAAGAGTTCAAGTGTGGGGCAGGCTGCAAAAACTTGGCTTAATTCCCAAATTTAGAAGATTAGGGAGTTTACAAATTGATCTGCTTAAAATGATTTGATGAGGTATATGAAGAGAAACTATTTTTTTCTGGTCATACAGTCTGAAATAAGGGAATATAATGTTAAACTTAGAGCTAGGCTGTTCAGGCTGATGTCAGAAAGCATTTCTTCACCCACTGCAGAGTTGAATCCTGAAATTGGGACCTCACCCCCACCAACTCAAACCCCCTCAAAAAGCTGTTAAATGTGAGGATCAACTGAAAATCTCAAATCTGAGTTTATTTATTTAGGTAAGGGTAGTAAGGAATACAGAATCAAGTTAGGAAATCTATTTTTTTAAATTCATTCACGGGACCTGGGAATCTCTGGCTACATTAACATTGATTGTTCATCGATAATCACCTTTGACTTCCAGCGAAGGTAGTGAGAAGCATTTTTTGAATCACTGCATGTTCTGAAATGTAGAAACACCACATGAAAGGAATTTCCAGGATTTTGCCCCAGTTGACAGTGAAGGAATAATGATAAATATTTCTGAGTCAGGATCATGTGTGACTCGGAGGGGAACCTGCAGGTGGTGGTGATCCTATGTATCTACTGGCCCAATCCTTCGAGCTGGGAGAGGTCGCAGATTTGGAAGGTACTGTCAAAGGAGCTATAGAGAGTATTTCACTGCTTTTTCCACATGGTAGCTGTCACTGTCCATCCTGTGGTTGGAGGGCATGACTGTTGAAGTTGGTGGATGGGGTATCAATCAAGTGGGTTGTTTTAGCTGGGCTGGAGTCACACTGCTCAAGTATTGTCGGGGTTATACTAATCAAGACAGTGGCCCCAGTTTGCTGTTAGCTGTTTGGATGTGCTGGGAAAGCAGGGCTTAGAGCTGATTTGTTTCTGGGCTGACCTTAGCTCTGTCTATCACTGAATGGCATGCAAGTAGTCCCATGTTGTGGCTTCATCAGGTTGACACCTCATTTTTAGCTATGTCTGGCATTGCTTCTAGCATGTCCTCCTGCCCTTTTCACGGAAGAAGGGTTGTTGCCCTAGTTTGATGGTAAGGGTAGAGTGGGGGATATGTCTGGATGTGATTATGTAAGAGTAAAATTCCGCTGCTGTTGATGCCCCTTCTGAATGCCCAATCTTGAGCTGATGCCCCTACTGAATGCCCAGTCTTAAGCTGATGCCCTTTTGGAATGCCCAGTCTTGAGCTGCTAGATGTGTTTGAAGCCTGTCCCATCTACCATGGTGTTAGTGCCACATGACAAAATGGAGGGTACACTCAAAGCCAAAACAAGACTTTGTCTCCGCAAAGACTGTGCAGTGGTCTCTCTCACCAATACAATCAGGGACAGACACCTCTTGGTGAGAACAAGATCAAATAGATTTTTCCCTCTTGTTGGTTCTTTCAGCACCCGCCGCAGATCCAGTCAAGCAGGCTTATCCTTTCAGACTTGACCAATTCGATCAGTAGGGTACTTAATGAAACAGTCCAGAGCAGAGTTAGTAGTGAAGTCCCTCACCCAGAGAGCCCTGTGTGCCTTTAACACCCTCAATGCCACCTCCAAGTGATGTTCAACATGGAGCAGCTGTGGAGAAAGGGTGAGGAGTGGTTGTAGGTAGTAATCAGTGGGATGTTTCCTTGCTCATGTTTGATTTGACGCCATCAGACTTCATATGGGCTAGAATCAAAACCAGGGACTCGCAGGGTAATTGCTTCTTGGCTGTAGTTTCTGTGCTACCATCTCTGTCAGGTCTGTCCTGTTGGACCGGGCACACCCAGGGTGGTAATGGTGGTGTCTGGGTTATTGTCTGTCCGCTATGACTCAGTGAGCATGAGAACGACAGGTTGTTGATTGCCTCGTTTGTGGAACAGCTCTCCCTGTTTTGGTGCAGATGTTAATAAGGAAGGCTTTGCAGCATCAGGGGGTGTTAGGTTTACCATTGGTTTGACGCTGACCAGTCAATCTACTTTAGTCCCTTTGTATGGGCTTTGTAGTAGTTTGACTGGCTTGCCGAGCCATTTCAGGGGGCAGTCAAGAGTGAACCATATTGCAATGGGTCTGGAGTCACATGTAAGCCAGTCCAGGTAAAGACAGCAGATGTCGTATCCTAAAGGACACTGGCAAACCAGCTGAATTTTCATGACAATTAGCAATAATTTGATTGCTGCCATTCGTCTCTTTTTTATCTCCAGATTTTATTGAATTAAAATTTCACCATCTGCTGCCTTGGGATTTAAGGCCAATCAACCTTAATCTAACTGCATAATAGCACCAGCTTTAGAATGATGTGTCTTCTAGATATGATATGGTCTGAGTGCTGTCCTATATGTTAGCTCACATAACATATACCACAAAGACTGGGTACTCCTTGAGACAGATGTCTTGAAGTTCATTAACAACACTAACTATTTACACTGCTATAGCATCTCGTACTCATAGTCTGGTTTCAGTGCTTATTGATGTTACTACAAATTACATGCACGTAGCTGACTGAACATGCCAGACTGACCTAATTGTCTGAGAGCTTGACTGAAGGTGAGGTGGGTATCTTTCTGCAAGAGTGTTACACATGATGTCAAGTAACTGTTTTAAAGGTACACTGCCTGTCTGCGCTGGAATCTCTGTAATAACAAACAGAAAAGCTGATTGGCCTACACCAGTTCATATGTCAGACAAGGAAAGGCAGCAAGTTAGCCATTATTTGAAGTTTTTTAGTCAATATGCATCTAGCAGTGCAGTGTAGGCACAGCCATTATACAAAAGCAGTGTTGCACTCCAGTATCCCACAAAGTCTTTAACAGGCTGGTATAGCTTATAGGCACCACTGCAAAGTATTTAATTTCCATCAGATGGTGTCCTTTCAAGTGCAAGAATTTGTTTGCAGACCATCAGTCAAACCTGGCTGTTAAAATTATCCCCATTACTACAAAACACCAATTCTGCAACACTCTTTAAAAGAACTACTGAGGTGGGAGATTAGCATTTATTCATAGTGATAATGGGAACTGCAGATGCTGGAGAATCCAAGATAATAAAATGTGAGGCTGGATGAACACAGCAGGCCAAGCAGCATCTCAGGAGCACAAAAGCTGACGTTTCGGGCCTAGACCCTTCATCAGAGAGCATTTATTCAGACATCTGTTTAAGGTCATGAGTGAGCCGAGTCGAAAAACATCAGGCTCCAAGGTTGGGTACACAGAATTCTGTGTTTCTTCCCAAATCTGTCCTCCCCGCTACGTCTGCAAAACTATAATTATTCTTGGCATTTAAAAACCGGAAGAAAAGAGTGGTGTTTAGAAAGGTGGGGGGACGGGGGGAGAAAGAGGGAGAGCTGCACATCTTATTTGTCATGAAAGGTGAAGCTTCAATTTGTAATTAGATTAAGTGACAGCAGTCGCAAATATGACCATTCTTATCAACAACTCCTCAAGTCAATTAGCTGTAGAGAGCTCTTTTCCAATCGAGCGCTGGGGAGAAAGAGTGATAAAAAGCTGCTTCATTAAAAAAAGACAGAATTTTAATTGCCTGCCAGAGAAGAGTGGACTCACCTCTTAAAGGAACAATGCCAAACATGGACAGATGATTTTTTTTCAGGCAACTTTAGTTCGTGGGAGTTGTCACGTATTAGAGTGTCATCCCAAACCCTGCAGTAGGTACATTTTTGTTTATTTAAAAATATAATGCTGCTTTATTTGGAATGAAATGTCTGTGTGGATTTCCTCCAGGTGCTCCAATTTCCTTCCACAAGATGTGCAGGTTAGGTGGACTGGCTATTCTACATTGCCCATAGTGTCCAGGGGTGTGTGGGCTAGCCATGGGAAATGCAGGGTTATAGGGATAGGCTGGATTGGGTGGGATGCTCTTTGGAAAGTCGGTGCAGATTCACTAGGCAGAATCTTGTAGGGATTCTATGATTCTAGGAAATTCCAACAAAAGTGAAGTTGTGGTTGATCTGAAGTCAAGGACAATGATGTTGTTGTCGGCAAATATGGCTGCAAGAGAAGTCACCCTTTAAAATGAAATAGCCTTTCTGCCAGCATGAAGCTTATTTCTGAATAGAACAATTAAAACTAATAGCAAACTTGCATAAGTATTGCTTAAGAATGTATTTCTTCAGGAGGGAAGTTTCAAATTGACAGTGTACTTGGCAACATTTCCCAGAAATTATTATGTTTTCTATATGCCAGGATGTCTCAGCTGAGAAAAGGAAAGGCTTTCCAGACCTTGCATCTTGTACCAATATCAAGCACTCCTAGGTCAGGTAGAATATGGGTTGATAGTTGGGAATTGGTCCCATACTGAAAATGTATGACATTATCCATCACATGAACTATTGTTTTAGAGATTCTAAGACTGCCAATGCCGTGCCAAGTAATTGCAAATCAGAATTACAGCAGCAATGGTTTACTTTATGTGGACCAATGAATAATCTAATTGCATATATTTGGTGGTTTTCACCACTGTTCTTTTTCAACTAGCATCCTATCCTCCCCATCTGAAATAAGCATCAACCAAATGCACCAAAATGGACCACATCAGCTGAATAGTTTGTTTCTATGCTGTAAAAATCTATGTAAATGTTAAATCACTCCATTCCCTATTTGTGGGATCTTTCTGTGCATGGGTAGCCACCAGCTTTGTCTACAAATTGTCATTGTACTGTAAGATGATCTACTGTAAGAGTTACTTTGAAGGATTTCTGAGGGCTAGGCATTTTTTTTTCCTTCGAAACTGGCTGGCTCTATGGAAGACATTGGAACATGTTCATTGGCTTCCATCATTGTAAAAGATTTCTGACTTCCCGTTGCTCACTGAGGACAACTAGTGGCAGAAACTCAGTGCTGCAGCTTTAGCGCAGCACTCCATGTGATCTTTCCCAAAATGATCTGAAATGTTGAGGCCACAGGTTCTGAGGTAGGAATGATATTCACAAAGTTCTGACCATGTTCTATCAACTGTGTGCCTATTCTAACAGTTTCCTGTTCTCACAGGCCACCCAACAACTCACAACTTCCCCCAATGACCCCGCACCCATACATGCCTCACAGAGGGGATGCAAGATGTTTTAGGCCTCACAATGGGTCACAGTGGCAAGATGTTTAAGGAGCACTGGCTCATTGGATCCTAACTCAGTTCCCAGTGTGTACACCAGCCACAGACTCCAGTTTTAGACAAATGTGGCTATCTGTTTGACATCACTATTAATATGGCACAGTGGCTCAGTGGTTCGCACTGCTGCCTCACAGCACCAGGGACCCAGTTCAATTCTAACCTCTGGCAAATGTCTGTGTGGAGTTTGCACATTCTGCCCTTTGTCTGCGTGGGCTTCCTCTAGGTGCCCCAGCTTCCTCCCACAGTCCAAAGATGTGCAGGTCGGGTGGATTGGCCATGGTAAATTAAGACCGTAAGACCATAAGACATAGGAGTGGAAGTAAGGCCATTCGACCCATCAAGTCCACTCCGCCATTTAAATCATGGCTGATGGGCATTTCAACTCCACTTCCCTGCACTTTCCCCGTAGCCCTTGATTCCTTCTGAGATCAAGAATTTGTCGATCTCTGCCTTGAAGGCATCCAACGTCCCAGCCTCCACTGCACTCCGTGGCAATGAATTCCACAAGCCCACCACTCTCTGGCTGAAGAAATGTCGTCTCATTTCAGTTTTAAATTTACCCCCTCTAATTTTAAGGCTGTGCCCACCGGTCCTAGTCTCCCCACCTAACGGAAACAACTTCCTAGCGTCCACCCCTTCTAAACCACACATTATCTTGTAAGTTTCTATCAGATCTCCCCTCAACCTTCTAAACTCTAATGAGCACAATCCCAGGATCCTTAGCCGTTCACCATATGTTAAACCTACCATTCCAGGGATGATCCGTGTGAATCTCCGCTGGACACGCTCCAGGGCTAGTATGTCCTTCCTGAGGTGTGGGGGCCAAATTGTCTGTCATGTCCAGAGATGAGCAGGCTTCGTAAATGCTGGGTTACAGGGATAAGGCAGGTGCGATACTCTGCAAAGAGTTGGTGCTGACCTGATGGGCTGAATAGCCTCTATCAGTACTGCAGGGATTCTGTGGTATCAATTACAAAACTTACACTTCTGAGGGGTTAAGTACAGTAGCTATCTTGAGTTGGACAAGGGACTGAAATTTTGTGCCTTTCTATTTTCAAGGAACTGCCAGAAGACCAGCCCCATTTTACCTCAGTACCAATCAGACATTAATGCTTTGCTCTGACGTGTTGAAAGAACAAATCAAGTCCTGCTCGGCCCTCTGCAAGTATAGGCAGAATGGTTTTGATCCAGATAGGGAGACCCAGAAACAGTCCAGGGTTCGTTGTTTTGACCATACAGTGGTCTATTCTTTTCTTTAGGTTTTGTCAAATTTTGATGTAACTGGCTGCCTTGCTAAGCCATCCCAGAGAGCAGGCACCCATCGCTGTGGGTATCAAGTCACAAGCAGGGGGCAAGTGACCAGCTAAGAATAGCAGTTAAAGGGTACTAGTGAACCAAATGAGTTTTCACAACATTCAACGTGGTTGCCACTAATTCCATTTCAGTTACTGCCATGGCAGGCTTTGAACCAACGACCTCAGTACATTGCCCTCGTCCTCGGGACTCCTCAGACAGTAAGACTGTCTTCGCATTGCCGCCTCCCCATTTTCTCAGCACTTCTGTATGATGATGCTTGGCATGAAGGATCCCATGGCTGCTGTTGTCAAGTTTTTCCTGGTATCCTTGCTATTACTGGGATCTTGCTGTGTGCAGCCCTGTCAACCTACATTTCCTCCATCACAACCGCACCTACACTTCAGAAGTGTCTCTTAGGTTGTAACACATCCCAAAATCATGAAATATGCCAAATAAATGCAAGAATTGTCATTTTTTCATCTTTTTGTATAAGGCTAAAACCATGATAAAAGTAAAAGTAGAGGCAAGCTCAAATTAACTTAAATACAAAAGGTTCTGACTACTAGAAGCCACATTGATGCATTGATTAAAATGAATGGCTAGGTCATCAAGCAATAAGGTGCAACACACAAAAATCATGGAGCCAATTAAATTTGTGTTGCATGTGTGACAGGGTCACGGGATCATAACACGCTCCTTTACAATGGGCACATATTTCACAGAATGTTACCTGATCAAAATAAGTCAATTTTTTCTCAGCTTGATGCTGCATATAATTAACACAATGGTTTCCATCTGGAAGTGTTTTAACACATGAACATTCTATTTTAATATGGGATGGGAGACAAGAACTTCAATAAAGCCAGTCCAGACTGGATGTAAATGCTGTTAAATACAACAAGAATAACTTGTTAATAAAATGTGAAGCTGGATGAACACAGCAGGCCCAGCAGCATCTCAGGAGCACAAAAGCTGATGTTTCGGGCCTAGACCCTCCTGAGATGCTGCTGGGCCTGCTGTGTTCATCCAGCCTCACATTTTATTATCTTGGATTCTCCAGCATCTGCAGTTCCCATTATCACTCAAGAATAACTTGTTAATATGTAGTGTTTTTAGAGTCCCAAGTTGCTTCACGAGAAGTCATTGGGTAATTTTTTACACTGAGCTACATCGTGATATATTAGGACAAGTGACCAAAAGGTGAGCACTTTAAGTGAGCAGAAACAGATAGTGGAGATTCAGAGAGAGGTTTGTGAGGGAATTACAATGGTAAGGCAGTAGGAACCTGAAGCTAAAACTGCTGGAACAGTGAAGACAAAGGAAAGTTAAGTACATTTAAGACGTCATTGGACAAGCATATGGAATAGTGTAGGTTAGATGGGCTTCAGATTGGTCTGGCTGGTCGGCACAACATCAAGGGCCGAAGGGCCTCTACTGTGCTGTAATGTTCTATGTTATATTCTATGAAATTAAGGACGTGGAAGAAGCCAGATTTGAAGGAATGAAAGAATCACAGAGAGTTTTAGATTTGGAGGGATTGACCAAGATAAGGAGGAATGGGGCCAAGGAGGGCCTTGGACTGTGTAGCCAAAGACCCGAGTAATATTCTGGGCACCTGGATTCATATCCTGCCGTGACAGACGGTGGAATTTGAATGTAATTTAAAAATCTGGAATTAAGAGTCTAAACAATGACCACGAATCCATCGTTGACTGTCGGAAAAAGCCGTCTGGTTCACAAATGTCATTTAGGGAAGGAAACTGCTTTCCTTACCTGGTCTGGCCTACACGTGACTTCAGACCCACAGCAACATGGTTGACTCTTAACTGGCCTCTGGGCAAATAGGGAAGGGCAATAAATACTGGCTTAACCAGCAACGCCCCCATCCTGTGAATGAATAAATAAAAATTTTGTTTCCCGAATCCTTCAGTTCTCTGATCTTTCTTTTTGTTTCCTTCACTGCTTCATAGGAGGCACAGAGCGACCAGTTCACAAATTACAAAGTCTTTGGCTTATCGGTTAAAAGCAACAGCTTACAACAAGTGTTGAGCGAAACAACTGGCTTTCTTTTAGTTCCAAGTATTATTTACTGCAGAGACAAAGAGAGACTCTACCTTCCATTTCTGAGGCCTGAAGGCTTCCACGGTATCATTCACACCCACAAGCTGTTCACTTTCCCAGGAACCAGAGAGCTGTCGTCAGGCTGATGACCTGTAGCATCCACAACTAGTCACAATTCCACAAACCAATCAGCAACCACAGCATGTACTGCATGATACGGCCCAGTCCATAAGCAGCAGGAGGCTGACTTGGGTTTTCAACTTGTGAAAGAAATAGAAAACTGGGAAAGCTAAAGACAATTTCATTGCATTGAAGAAGGAGTGAATTAGCTGAGAGAATGTGTTTTGAACTTTAATTTCAAAAAGAGGCAAATCCCCTCTCTGGTGGGGGGTCTGGGCCCGAGGCGTCGGCTTTTGTGCTCCTGGGATGCCGCTTGGCCTGCTGTGTTCGTCCAGCCTCACATTTTGTTGTCTTGTTTTCTCTTTGCTGTTGTGTTCCTTGCCATCTTAACACCCGTACACATGAGTACAATGCACTGCGCATGCAGATCCTCCTGTATCTCACCTGTGGTCTGCTCTCACTCACATATTAACAGTGCTGGCCAGAAGTGTGTAGCCTAGAGGGACTGTGTTCAGGATTTAATTGAGGCACTGTTCAAACCAATCCATGAGCCACACTGTGGCAACATGCCAGTGAAACAGTGCAGACTTGGAGATAAGTCAACAGTTAGGGAACTGGTCAAAAGAAGTCAATGTTGAAGGCTACATGGGACGAGAGTAAGCTGCAAGGCGAAGGAAGTCACTGCCAGTGACAATCCTGGCTTCTCGAAACGGGCTTTTCAAATAGTGATTGATTGAGTGAAGTGGGAAGGTCAGAGCATTAACTGTGAAAATATTTCTGTGCCTGCTTTAGCATCTGGGCATGCAGCATTGCGTGGCTGGATGCAAAGAGGACAATCAGGGACGGGAGATATAACAATCCAGCTGAGTTTGTGCAAATTGTTCCAGCAAAGAAGGAGCCAGTCTGCCCTTCCTGCCTCTGAATTAGCGACTTCCCTCGTGCCTCTCCCCTGCCTTCTTCCTGGAACCCTGCTTGCTCTTCCTTTCCCAGATAATGGTCCAATTTCCTCTTAAAGTGCCTAAATTGACCCTGCCTCCACCAGACTCTCAGGTGACACTTTCCAGACATTTAACTTAATTTAATTTCTTGTGTGTGCAATTACGTGGCGCATTATACCAAAGAGAAATTGGAAATATGCCGTAGCTCCTATCATGCTTTAATATTTGCTTCAACAGACCAAGTAACAGTGCATGATATATCACTGAGGTATAGTATTGTGCTGAGTGTGTGATAACGTACAGTTTGATTCTGATGTGCACTGTCTGGACCTGGATTAAGCTGGAGCCATTTCTGGCAATGCATCAGGTTTCCAGGTAGTGCTTGGGTCAATACAGATTGAGCTAGTGGAGTCAGCAAAGGGCTTGAAATCTGAAAGGTGAATTCAGTGGGATTTCTCTTCGTTTCTAAAGACTCAGAGGTTAAAATTGTTGTCACTGCAGAAAGTAACTCAGGAGGAATGTTCAATACGTCTGTCCAATCGGGTTGGGTGGACAATGCTGTCTTTGGAAAGGTTAAACAATTATATAAAGATCTGCCACTGATTTCAGTTGCTTGAACAACTGAACCATATGTGTTATGAAAGTGGGTTACTTTTAATCAACAAGTAACACTGATATCACATGACCTTCACATCACATTCACTGCCAGCAAGTGAAAGCAAAAGAGACATATTATTTTAAAGTGTAATTTGACCAGGGTGCTATCTGATATGAATATAATAATTGACTGTGGAGCAATGAATTGTGGAAAATGATCTCCGTTGTGACCTTGAGAAACAAGCTACTTCTATGAGCCCTTAGGGTTTGTGGTCAACTCCTCCTGACATGGTTGTTTTTTTTCCAGTCAGAAAATGGGTTTTGGGAATTCACGCTGACCCAATTTACATGACGTTAGCTTGTTAACCGACTCTGACCTGGAAACAAGTCAAGCAGAAAGCAAACGACCGCCTTAGCAAACTTCCATCTTCGCTATTTTACTGAACCTGTAGCTTGCACAGTAACAGAAAACTAACTAACCCAAACTCAGAGAGTGGAACTTCCTGTGAGTTTGAAATTGCATTTGTACAGTAGCAGGTACTGGTGACGTTTCCATCCTCACTGGACGTGCATTGTGCCTAATGTTGCTGCTGGTGGCAACGAGATTTCGGTTTCGAAACCTGGTGATTTATTGTAATTTGATTTATTGCCATGTGTACTGAAGTACAGTGAAAAGTTTTGTTTTGCATGCAGTGTAGACAGATCATAACATACCAGGACATGCAGATTATAGGGGCAATTGAACAGAATGAGGTATACAGCTGCACAGGAGGTGCATAGAGAGCGAGGTCAACATTAGATTCGAAATTTGAGAGGTCTGTTGGGGAAGAAGCTGTTCTTAAACCTGTTGGTAGATGTGCTTAAGCTTTTATATCTTCTGCCCAATGGAAGAGGTTGGAAGTAATTATAACTGGGATGAGAGGGGTCTCTGATGATGTTGGCTGCCTTTCCAAGGCAGCATGAAGTGTAGATGGAGTCAATGGATGGAAGGTTATTTTGTATGATGGTCTGGGCTGTGGTTCATGACTCTCTGTAGTTTCTTATGGCCCTGGGAAGAACAGTTGCCATATCAAGCCGTGACGCATCTGGATAGATGCATCTGTGGTGCATCTGTAAACTGACTGTTTCAGTTGTTCTCGTTTCTAAGGAAGGGTCACTAGACCTAAAATGTTAACTTAGGAAAAATCAACTATACTGCTTTATTGTGTGCCCCGGTGCCAGTGGTGGGCCACCTAACAAGAGCTGTTCACCTTTAGCTAAGGTGGCAAGCAGTTTGAACTGGCTCACCATCCCGACACTCACAACTGGTTTCATAAGTAACAGTAGTTATCGCACTGGGAATACGTTACAGTATTAAGCACGCATTTCTGATTCCTTTGAAGTTATTCTCTTTTTCCAACGGGGCAGAAAATGACCCAGGGACATCAGCCAGGAAAGGAAATGCTGGCTAATGGTGTGTTGAATTAGTCCTGACAAAGAGTTCCGGCCCAAAACATTGATGTTCCTGCTCCTCGGATGCTGTCTGCCCAGCGCGCTTCACATTTATTGACTCCAGCTTCCTACATCTGCTGTCCTTATTGCCTCCTAGATGCTGCAAAGCAACAAACGATCCAATTAGCAGACAGGAGATGCATCTCCTCCCTAGTCAGTGGGCCAGCAGTGTGGCTTTGGACACCAAGTGTGTGCCCTTAAGAATGAGCAGCTTCAGTTCGTGACCATTATGCATGTGCTGGAAGCCAGTGTTGCATTCTGGCACTCTGTCTACAATTCCTTGCAGGTATATATACCAATAGCAGCAGGGAGATTGAAGAAAGCATAGGTCGGCAGATTTTGGAAAAGTGTGCACGCAGTAGGGTTGTTGTAATGGGTGACTTTAACTTTCCTAATATTGATTGGAACCTCCTTCGAGCAGGAGATTTGAATGGAGCTGTTTTTGTAAGGTGTGTTCAGGAGGGTTTCCTAACGCAGTACGTTGACAGGCCGACGAGGGGAGAGGCCATTCTGGACTTGGTGCTCGGAAACGAGCCGGGGCAGGTATCAGATCTTGTGGTGGGAGAGCATTTTGGTGATAGTGACCATAACACACTCTCATTCTACATAGCTATGGAGAAGGAGAGGATTAGGCAGAATGGGAGGATATTTAATTGGGGAAGAGGAAACTACGATGCGATTAGACATGAGTTAGGAAGCATGGACTGGGAGCAGTTGTTCCATGGTAAGGGAACTATAGACATGTGGAGACGGTTTAAGGAACAGTTGTTGGGAGTGATGAGTAAATATGTCCCTCTGAGACAGGCAAGAAGGGGTAAGATTAAGGAACCTTGGATGACGAGAGCGGTGGAGCTTCTAGTGAAAAGGAAGAAGGTAGCTTACATAAGGTGGAGGAAGCTAGGGTCAAGTTCAGCTAGAGACGATTACATGCAGGCAAGGAAGGAGCTCAAAAATGGTCTGAGGAGAGCCAGGAGGGGGCACGAGAAAGGCTTGGCAGAAGGAATCCGGGTAAACACAAAGGCATTTTACACTTACATGAGGAATAAGAGAATGATCAAAGAAAGAGTAGGGCCGATCAGGGATAGCATAGGGAACTTGTGTGTGGAGCCTGAGGAGGTAGGGGAAGCCCTAAATGAGTTTTTTGCTTCTGTCTTTACGAAAGAAACAAACTTTGTAGTGAATGAAACCTTTGAAGAGCAGGTGTGCATGCTGGAATGGATAGAGATAGACGAAGCTGATGTGCTGAAAATTTTGTCAAACATTAAGATTGACAAGTCGCCAGGCCCGGATCAGATTTGTCCTCGGCTGCTTTGGGAAGCGAGAAATGCAATTGCTTCGCCACTTGCGAAGATCTTTGCATCCTTGCTCTCCACTGGAGTCGTGCCTGAGGACTGGAGAGAGGCAAATGTAATTCCTCTCTTCAAGAAAGGAAATAGGGAAATCCCCGGCAATTATAGACCGGTAAGTCTCACGTCTGTCGTCTGCAAGGTGTTAGAAAGGATTCTGAGGGATAAGCTTTATGACCATCTGGAAGAGCATGGCTTGATCAAATACAGTCAACACGGCTTTGTGAGGGGTAGGTCATGCCTTACAAACCTTATCGAGTTTTTTGAGGATGTGACTAGAAAGGTTGATGAGGGTCGAGCTGTGGATGTGGTGTATATGGACTTCAGTAAGGCATTTGATAAGGTTCCCCATGGTAGGCTCATTCAGAAGGTCAGGAGGAATGGGATACAGGGGAACTTAGCTGCTTGGATACAGAATTGGCTGGCCAACAGAAGACAGCGAGTGGTAGTAGAAGGAAAATATTCTGCCTGGAAGTCAGTGGTGAGTGGGGTTCCACAGGGCTCTGTCCTTGGGCCTCTACTGTTTGTAATTTTTATTAATGACTTGGACGAGGGAATTGAAGGATGGGTCAGCAAGTTTGCAGACGACACAAAGGTCGGAGGTGTCGTTGACAGCGTAGAGGGCTGTTGTAGGCTGCAGCGGGACATTGACAGGATGCAGAGATGGGCTGAGAGGTGGCAGATGGAGTTCAACCTGGATAAATGCGAGGTGATGCATTTTGGAAGGTCGAATTTGAAAGCTGAGTATAGGATTAAGGATAGGATTCTTGGCAGCGTGGAGGAACAGAGGGATCTTGGTGTGCAGATACATAGATCCCTTAAAATGGCCACCCAAGTGGACAGGGTTGTTCAGAAAGCATATGGTGTTTTGGCTTTCATTAACAGGGGGATTGAGTTTAAGAGTCGTGAGATCTTGTTGCAGCTCTGTAAAACTTTGGTTAGACCGCACTTGGAATACTGCGTCCAGTTCTGGGCGCCCTATTATAGGAAAGATGTGGATGCTTTGGAGAGGGTTCAGAGGAGGTTTACCAGGATGCTGCCTGGACTGGAGGGCTTATCTTATGAAGAGAGGTTGACTGAGCTCGGTCTCTTTTCATTGGAGAAAAGGAGGAGGAGAGGGGACCTAATTAGAGGCATAGATAGAGTTGATAGCCAGAGACTATTTCCCAGGGCAGAAATGGCTAGCACGAGGGGTCATAGTTTTAAGCTGGTTGGTGGAAAGTATAGAGGGGATGTCAGAGGCAGGTTCTTTACGCAGAGAGTTGTGAGAGCATGGAATGCGTTGCCAGCAGCAGTTGTGGAAGCAAGGTCATTGGGGTCATTTAAGAGACTGCTGGACATGCATACGGTCACAGAAATTTGAGGGTGCATACATGAGGATCAATGGTCGGCACAACATTGTGGGCTGAAGGGCCTGTTCTGTGCTGTACTGTTCTATGTTCTATGTTCTATGTTCTAAGTCCATGTAATCTGCCTCAGTTTCGAATACCTTCCACCCCAAGGTACCAACTTGAGGCAAGACATTTTGCTGAGGGGGATCAACAGATCTCCCATTGCTTCCTGGTATGTATGGTGATTAAAGCACTCTCTTGGGTAGACAGGGGAAAATGAAATAATTGAATAGGCTAATGGCCTTAGTAGAATGCAACAGGATAGAAATCATGCTTCAGTGATATGAAGCTCCAGACAGACCACATCTCAAGAGGAGTTTTGGACACCATGTCTTAGAAAGGATATTCTAACCTTGTAAATGTAGGTTTATCAGAATAATACTTCTAAAAACCTACAAGGGTGAAATAATGAAGAGAGATTACACAAACAAGGGCTGTACCTGCTATAATTCAAAAATATTAAGGCATAAATTGATTGAAGATTTTAAAATAATAAGGGGAAAAGTCGTAAAAAGATGTTTCTGCTCATTTGAAAGTCTATGGCGGCGAGCGTCTTCAAAAAATTTGAGTCAGGCCTTTCAGGAATAATTGTTTTATACAAAGGGTGGCTGCATTTAGACCTTACTTCACAATTGTCAATTTTTTAAAAAAAATGATTGATTTATTTTTGTTAGCTGAGGGTATCAAAGAATATAGAGCAAAGGTGGCTATACAGAGTTGGGTCACATATTGGCTATGATCTCACAAAGTGGCAGAA
The DNA here is from genome assembly GCF_030684315.1 of Stegostoma tigrinum. Taxonomy (NCBI): domain Eukaryota; kingdom Metazoa; phylum Chordata; class Chondrichthyes; order Orectolobiformes; family Stegostomatidae; genus Stegostoma; species Stegostoma tigrinum. The sequence continues at coordinate 13,658,632 of NC_081399.1, read as the reverse complement.
CAGGCTTCAGAGACTAAATGGCCTCTTCCTGTTCCAATGTTCCGGCTGTTTCATTTGGTTTGGGAATTCTGAACAACACAGCATAAACGTAACATCAGGGCTAGGCCGATCTTGGGCACCGTCAGGAAGCAGCATTGTACACAGTGTGACGGAAATCTGGAACTCTGACATCCAAAAAGGTTAAATTTCAATTGAAAGTTTCAGAACTGAGAGACTGGTAGATTTTCATTTGGCAAAATGAAGCAATATGGAATCAGGGCAGGTCAATGGAGTTCGGATTCAGTTTGTCCGTTATCGAAGTTAAAAGGTAGAATAAGCTTAAGGAGCTGTAAGGCCTCCTATGATACAGAAACACCAGTTTGTGTGTGTCTGAGCAGTTTGCCTTCCTGCCATTACCTGTTCAATTGATTCAGTGATCCACTGGGGTTTAAATGAACAGAGAACAGTAAAATAATGTGAGAATTCATAGTGATAAGGAGATAGAGCCTGACAGTCATTACAAATGAGGGGGGCGTTCCATCAATAGTACTTAATCATCATCCATGAGTAATTCCTTCAATCTATATAAATATCATACTGAACAACAGTTAGATTGTCCTATTCCTATTAATAAAATATAATACTTGAGGCATTTGGAGCCTGAAGAGCATATGAAGCAGACACAGGGCACACAGTAATTCCATCAGAATTATAAAGCAATCAAATAGAGAGAAAATAACATCTAAAATCCAGGTTCACCTATTTTAGTTCTACTGTAAAAATTTGGCCCAATATAATTTTAAAAATTAATATAACGAAAAGCATCATATTAAGTTGTCAAAACATAGTCTTTGAAATTAACCTCGAGCTACAGGGAAAATTTGGCAATATTCTACAGTGGTGTATGAATAATATGTTTTCCAGGAGCAAAGCAGAGTCCTCCCACTGAAATACTAATGCACACCTTTTTTTTATCTTTTCCGAATAAAGGCAAAAGTCTATGGTATTTGCATGCAATAGAAAACACCCTGACCTATGTATCGTACACACATTGTTTGTGCATCTTATATCATGAAAAAACAAATACTTTATTCTTCCTGTAATTTAAGGTATTATAACAGGCACCCTTGCATTTAGTCTTCACATCGTCAACTTTTTCACTCCTCACCAGTGATTTCTTTGCTGACATTTACAGTAGCATGTAGATGTCCTTTGGTTTCCTACTAATCGGAAACAAAGGCACCCAATGACATGAATCAGTTTCAATTGTGGGTTGACTGCTGATCACAAGTTTTATTGACCATAACTGATATGTGTCAGAGTAGTCAGTTCATCTTATGTCCGTTGAGATTATCATGGGTTTTATATCACATTGATGTTGCCAATTGAAAATACTATTGTATCTGAGCCCGAGTACATACTGAGTTAATTTGGTTACATTGCTTTATTTTAAAGTTCTGTCTTTCTCAGTTTGAAGAGATTAAAGCAAGACATCATCACCTTGAAACCTCTATGTGATGTACACACTTCACAAATAATGTTCATTAAAACATTCAAATAGGCCGGCTCCATCATTCAATTGGATTATTGATGATCCCAGCTCAACTTCATCTTCCCACGCTTTGCTCTAAATTCCTTCAAAACCTCACTGAACAAAAGAAAACTATCAGAAAATTTATACAGAGATAGTAGGAACTGCCGATGCTGGAGAATCTGCTGTGTTCATTCAGCTTCACACTATGTTATCAGAAAATTTAAAATGATGCACAAACACAGCCTTCTGGAGGGAATTTCAGATTTCCCCTGTCTCCTGTATAGACAGCTGCTCCTGCTCAGCTTGGGTTCCAATATTAAGTATTAATCTTTTGTTCTGGATTCACCCCAAGAGGAAACAGTTCCTCTATATTTATCCTAATGAAACTATTCATCATGTTAAATATTTTGTTGAGATCAATGTGGACCATCTAAACTGAAGAGATAAGCTATGTCCAGACAACCTGTCTCCATAACTTGACTCTTTAAGCCCTGCTATCATTCTGGTGAATCTACGATTTACCTCCTCAAAAGGCCTTCTCTGAGGCATGCTGACCAAAACTGAACATTGAATTCCAGATGCAGTCTGGCCAAGCTTCATGAATTTGAACTGCCTTGAGATAAAAGCAATCTTTTCTACTTGAACTCTATCCTGTAATGGTCTGTTTGTCTTGACACACCAATCTTTTAAAGCTCCTGGTCTCATCATTAAGGAGATCGGCCTCAGACTTGTCCACATTGCGATGCTTTGACCCATTCCCCTTCTTTTTGTTTCTGCGCTGTATCCTCCTGACTTTTGAAGAGATAACTCGGTGAAAATGCAGAATTTCCTATTGACAGCTTTGTTTTTTCAAATATTATTGAAATTACAACTTCTCCCTGGCATACAGTCCTTCACGGTAAACTCAGCCGGTACAAGAATCGGACTCACACTATTGGTATCATTTTGCATCCCAAACCAGCCATCCAGCCAACTCAGCTAACCAACCAAGTATATGCTGAAATATTTCAAGCTGAATGTAATGGAAAGTGCATTAGAATTCAACTTTCCTCCTTACAACATATTCCGCTCTGAGGCATCTCAGAGCAATTTCCGTACTATTAGTATTTACTTCATACATACCATGCCAAACATACAACCTTCGGGAATCTGTGTCGTTTTGGCCACTAGGGTAGAATAGCTAAAAGGCTATGGTGATCCTTCCCCAGTACCATCTTTATTTTATATCCACCAAAGGCTCAGGCAGTACAAAAATTGTCTGGTTTGGAATTGAATGACACAGACCAGTCTGTGATATGTTATCGGATCTAAGTGATGAAGAAGACATTACTAGTAATCTCTGCATGCCAGATTAAAGGAAGGAATGGGAATCAGAGCTACCCACAACCGCTGCTCATAAGTGATATCTCTTTTCAAAAGGTTGCTATGCACAGTCACTCGGAGATATCAAGAGCTGCAGATGTTGGAGTCAGAGTCAACACAGTGTGGAGCTGGAGGAACATGAGGGGTCGGGCAGCATAAGAGGAGCAGAAAAATTGACGTTTCAGATTTCGAGCCCTGATAGAATGTATGGTCACTATTCTGTGCCCTGTGATGCTCCCACTGAGAACAAGTCAATTCTTGGTCTCATGACACTCCTGCAAATAGTGGGTGCTCAATTGGAGAACCAAATCCTGGCAGCTGGTGTTCTTTCTCAAATGTTGGCCTCATATAAGATGTGTGAAAGATATGTGAGCCCTCCGATGTTTGTTGGATGAGTGTGCATTCTGCTACATTCAAATACCATGACTCTTAACCTTAATCTTGAATAACTTATACAAAGGGATAATGCAATGATGCACATTAGTATTTAAGACTGCAGACTCAGCTTTACTCGGGAAAAAATACATTGCTCATACTTTGCAGTACTGCCTCATTTTAGCTTGTAATTTAATTGTAAAAGGCTACGTTTTGACTAATCGTCGTTTCTTAACATAGAACTTCTATTTCACTCCACAAGAAAGGATCTTCAATGCAGCTGAAAGCTGGGTGAACTTCGCTTTGAAATGGTATTATTTCTCTGTCATTTGATAGTGATTGGTTCATCATGAACCACAGCTCTGGTAAATGCCAGTGTCTTCAGTCAGGGAAAAGGATTGGTTTTGTGCCTTCATACATGTGTTCCAATATGGTTATGAAATGCAATTGCGATATTAAAAAGAAACATCCACCAGCTCTGCCTATTGGATGTCACAGTCATTCAAATTCACTCACAAGTAATTGGCTACAGCCAGTCATCAAGCATCAATGGGCAGGAGTCTCTTGCTTCTGTCAGGGAGGATCATTCACTCTTCAAACACCAATAAAACATGTCACTCAATGATACAAACTCATCTGATGTTTGTCTGATAGTTCAATAGAACAAAGCACTTTGTTTTCTTTGCCAGAAATTCTTCACTGAACTATAACCCACATTAACCATCAGGATTGTGAGAGTGTGGGGTAGAAATTACATGTAATTCATTCATTTTATTACAGCATCTGGTACTTTCATAACTTTTCTTTCCACTGGTAGATAGGTCAACACATTGAAATATCAAGCACTACTCTGGTTTGATAAGCTCCAGGCTTCTGGAAATAATAATAAATACAGATAAAATAAGGCCAGCCTCCTCCTCCCATCCAATCGCCACTCCAAATACAATGAGCATCTCTGTATTTTAGATCATAGGAGGACTCTGTAAAGCTGCACCTACTCATCCAAATTACACTTAACTGCTCGATGTACCCCACATTATTAAAAAGCACGTAATTTGTATTATCATGTCTTCTGCAAAGTGAAGCATGGTGTTTAGTTATTAAATATGGTTGTAATCTCATCATTTTTCTCAATGAAATTATACTATGTCCAATATTATAGAAGCCACTGGAGAATCCTCATGCAACAGAATTCCTCTTCTTTCGTTTTTAAAAAGATGAACAATACATAGTGCCTTATAGTGCATCAAACATTTCAGGAATAGATTGTAAAATTTGAAAGTTACCAATATTAGCTTCAAATCACACAGAAGAATGAGCTGTTGAGAAAATATAACTGGAGCCAACTCTCCGACAGAAATCCACAAATAACTTGCCTTTATATAATCTCTCTCTGAGCTTCAGGACATCTCCAAAGCATTTTTTTTCAGCCAAATAAGTACAATATTTGGTGAAGGCCAAACCTTAACTTAATTTCTCACCCAATAAAAAGTACCTCTGACATTGCAGCACTCCTTCAATACTGCAGTGAAACGTGCTCATATCTCTAGAAAGTGACTGAATCCACAACCTTTTGACTCAATGGTGATATTTCTACTAAGCCAATACAGTAACAATGGAATCTGTCATGTACCTTCACATCACAGCTATTTCTTTTCTCCGTGACTTCATCTTGATTGGCAGCTTGTAAACAGTCAGCACCATGCAATACTAGCATAGTAAGTGGCTCCCTACACTCAGAATAGAGAATCTCGAATGAGGATGCAAGTAGATGCCTTAAAGTGGATGCTCCAACTGGAATCTACAAGATACAGTGCAGTAACGCAACAACATTTCTTCAAAGGTTTCTCCAGAACCCACAACATCGACCAACCAGCAGGGCAAGGACAGCAGGCACATGGGGGCATCACTTCTCAGTTTCCCTCCAATCTTCGGATGTACACACAATCCTGACATGAAAATGTTGCCATTCCATCATCTTTACTGATTGAGAATTCTGCAGCTCCCTCCTTATCATCGCTTTGGGAATACTGTGGTTTTGGAAGGCAGCTCAGGAGCATCTGCTCATGAGCAATTAATGATGCCCACATTCAATAAATAAATAATATTTTAAAAAGAGGCATTCAGAATGAATCACCTCTCTTGCCACCCACTTTGCCAACAGTGTTTCTAGGGCAACCCAAGCAGCACAATGAAAGCAAGATGCTCTGAGGCAGGAGGAATGAAGTAGTTTAAAATGGGAAATATTTGCAGTGGTGCAGAGAAAAGACTGGCAAGTGGGGCAGATCAGAAATCTCTTTCCGCCAGTCAACCCAGGCATAATGGATTGAATGGACTCATTCTGTGCTGTACAATTTTATGATTTTAACCATTGTGGGAAGTGGATGGCAAAGCACAAAGCCATCTATACAAAGTCTAAGTGCTTCAACAAGCAGCTAGGCTGCCACATTACTTTCTGATTTATTGTGCAATTCCATTTCTTTGGTTTAATAGCTTTTTAAAAAAATAAATCTGTATGTACTTACAATGTGTTCTGCAAAACCCACAGCAATTGCTATTCTCCTTCCTTGAAGTTATAAGCAGTTTTACGACAAGGTACGAGAGGCAAGCAAAATCAATAAGGCCATACAAAGCAACCAATTCTGTTCAGGCCAGCATTCATTTCCTCAATCTGAACACACCTTTTACTTTCCCTCACCATGATACAGTACATTCCACATGCACCCACAAAAAAACTATTCATTTCCTGAGTTAGATGCTATAACACTTAAAAGGCACTTAGAATCGTACATGAACAGGAAAGATTTGGAGAGTTATGGACCAGGAGCAGGCAGGTGGGACTAGTTTAGCTCGAAAATATGTTTGGCACGGGCTGGTTTGACTGAAGAGTCTGTTTCCATGCTGTATGATTCTATGACTCTGTTTCTCAAGCAGTTCTCAGAAATATTATAAAAAGATTGAATCTAAAATGAGAAGAACAAAAGGTACTCATATACTCCTTTTTCCTCTCTCCAAGTTTAATAAGTGACACCCAGAAAAAAAGAGTCACAATTTTGGCTATTTGATCTGAGCTTACAAGCTAAGAGATTCTGGACAGCAGCAGGAAGAGGGGTCAACCTATGTGCAGTTGGATGATGGATGTTAGAACGGAATATAGGAACATGTCATTTGAGAGCAACAGAAAGCCATTCAGCCCTTTAACTCTGCTCCACCATTCAGTGGCTGATCTGCTTGTGGACTCAAGCCCCTCTGTCCCTTTTCCCCAAGCCCTCGTCTCCCATATCTATCAAAAAACCATCTAACTCAACCTAGAATAAAGTCAATGGTACAGCCGCCAATACTTTTTGGGGAAGAGAATTCCACAGACCCATACCCCTCTGATGGAAATCCTCCTCGTCTCCATCATAGAAAGAAGACCTCCTGTTCTTAAATTGTACCCCCTTTTTTGAGATTCCCTCACAAGAGGAAACATTTTCCCTGTACACAATGTATCAAGTCCCCTCAGGATTTTATATATTGCCATAGGGTCAATTCTCATTCTTCTAAGTTCCAACCGGTACAGATCCGATCATTCCTCACAGGAGAACCCTATCTTCCCAGGAACAGGTCACAGAGTGGTGTCACAGAATGGCTGCCAACAAACCACAACCGATGTATGAGGGTGGCATAAGACAGACAGAATTGGCACACCATGACAGCAGGTCTCCTGGCAGGAGCGGCTACAAGCAGCAGCTTAATAAGAAGGTGCACTCACTATCTACTGGCAAGTTTCTGAAAATTTGCTCCGAGTGAGTGAATGAGAGCAGGCTGCACAGTGTGGTGTTTACACCATTTTCCTTTCACTCACTATACAGATCAATCATTGGATATTAGCTGCAGCTCAGTGGGTTTCACTCCAACCGTTAAGACAGAATGTCATTGTTCAAGTCAGGATCTATAGACCTGAGAAGAAAATCTAGGCTAACATACCCAGTGCTCCATTGTTGGAGGTGCTGACCTTTGGATGATACCATTCGAACCAACACTCTACCCTTGGAAATTGTGGCTTCAGGTGTCTAGTTGTTAAATACTCGTATTCCCTCTCAGGTAATATAATGCCTCTGTTGTCAAGCAGAGTTATCCTGGTGTTTTGGTCAATACTAAGCTCTGAACTGATATTACTGAAGGGGTTTTCTGGTCACTGTGATGTTGCCGTTTGTGAGATCTCACTGTGCACAAATGGACTGCCATGTTTCCACATTACGACAGTGACTCCAATTCTCAACTATTCTCTTGGCCAGAAGTTGTTTGGGATATCCTAAAGCTGTGAAATGCACAATGTTAAGAAAGAAAGCCTTCTCTTTCTTCCCTTTCATGACCTCAGGACATTACAAAGCACTTTACAGCCAATGAAGTATTTTGGCAGTAATCAGTTGGTAATACAGAACTTGAAAAATATACTTTTTGTTTATCCTTTTCATCTTGCACTTATTGGGGCAATTTGCAAGAAGTGAAGGGAAAAGCTGTACACAAAGAGAGCGCTGATTCATTTGGAAGTGGAACCACATCAATATTTAGGAACAGGTACAGCAAATGGTTGAAGTAAAGATGAATAAAGCAATTACAGTGGACTCTGAGGTGTTTCCACAGGGAAAACACCAGGACTCACTTCTTATTTACTATAATAGTTGATCCTTTTACATTCTATTTGATGTGAATTGTCCTGTTAAGTGCAAGTTGAAAAACTGTAGCAATATATGCCTTTTCTCAGCAGTATTCATATTTTGGAAGTGTAGTCACTATTGCAATGTCAGGAAATGCAGCAGTCAATTTAGGCACAGCAAGCTGCTACAGTTAACAAAGCAATAGCGAGAAAAATTCATTCCCTCCACCAGTGATGGGAAGTAGCAGCTGTGCACATCATCTACAAAATCCCCTGCATAAATTCACCAAGGCTCTTTAGAAGCCAACACTTTCATAAATACTACCATCTAGAAGGATAAGGGCAGCAAATTTGTGGGAATACCACCACCTGCAAGTTGCCCTCCAAGCCATGGTTCAAGAAGGCAGCTCACCAACACCTTGTCAAGGGCAGCTATGAGTGGGCAATAAATACTGGCCAGCCAGCAGCAGCTCCATTCTAAGAATGAATACAAAAAAACGCCAGGTAATTTATTCAGTGCCAGTTCTTCCTTTCTTTAATGACTATTTAAAGTCTCTATTGATGGTATAACTAAAGCAGCACAAGCCCTTGTTTCCAACTGCTGCATCAAACACATAGAGTTCAAAATGTGCAACCAGAATTAATGACTGAACAGGCAGCCAAGTCAATATTTAGGAATAGGTTAAGCAAGTGGTCAAAGTAAGGATGAATAAAGCATTCACTGGAACAGAGTGGGCACATGGGATTAAGACTCATGTCCATGTAGAGGGTAAAATCTTGACACAAAAACGTTGGTTAGAGTGAGTGGCAACTGTTTGCCTTTATTCACGTCTTTAATGGATTCTAAGGCATGTCTCAGAAACTGATACTGCAATAACAAGTAGATAGTAGCAAGGGGAAGAGGGAGGTTTTCATCAGACTGATGTTCTATGTCATGAGCGAACTTCTGGAAGAGCTTTACATTCTACTTCAATATTCAAAGGGGAGACCAAAACCTCTCCAAAGTAACGCCACTGATTATATCAAATGATTATATCAAATATCACAAGGTATACACACACACACACACACACACACACACACACACACACACACACACACACACACACAGTATCCATATTGTAATTTCCACGTCATTTTCAGTGTGATTGTGTTGAAGGTCAAAAGGCATGGAATTGTCACAGCAAACCTCAAACTGCTGAAGTCTGGCAGAAATCCAAGAATCATCCCAACTGAAATAAAATGCACCTTTCAATCTGTAAAGACATGTCACAGCACAGGAGTTGACATAGGTGCAGTTGGAATTTTGAGTTTTATCATTAAGAGAATAAAAATGTCTCATCATTTTAATTTGTCATACCAACTTGCAGAGAAATCACATACCACACATCTGGCATGATAGTAAAATAACAGTGGGGCACATAGATGCTCTACAATAGAGATAACAAGGTGTAGAGCTGGATGTAGCATTCCACCCACACCCATTCCACTCTAACCCACCGAACCCACACATACCTGGACACTCTGGGCAACTTAGCATGGCCAAGCCATCTAACCTGCACATCTTTGGACTGTGGGAGGAAACTGGAGCACCCAGAGGAAACCCATGCAGACATATACAGAATGTGCAAACTCCACACAGACAGTCACCTGAGGTTGGAATTGAACCTGGGTCCCTGGAGCTGTGAGGCAGCAGTGCTAACCATTGATCCGCCATGCCATATTAGTAGCGACGGCAAACAGATAGCACCTGACTACCTTTTCTTACAACCTCCTGATTCCCTGGCCAGAAAACCTCTCCCACGACCCCAATTTGTTCATGACTCACTAATAGCATTGGATTATTTGCAGTACCAGCATCAGCCACCCTTCCTTGTGGCACCACCTGCAATGGCGAGACACTAGTCTCTGTTTGGCCAGCATCTCTCAGTGAGTGGGGTTTTAGCCACAGACTGCCCCCGAATGCTAAGTGCTCGGTTGGCACTTCATTCACTGGAACTTTCCTGACACGGTAACCTGGGGTTCCTGTCAGTTCTCCAAGTGCTAGGTATAATCCCTGTCATCTGATTCACATTCTGATGGAAGTATGCGTAATGCTGCTTGGATGCTAATGGTATATGTTTTGACCTCAGTATTCCAGTTACAATCCTCTCTTCATCCAGTGCAGTGAGGATAGAGATATCACCAACTACTTACAGGTTAGATGCAAGTGGATTTCCGCTGACTCTTGTAAAAGTGTTTCGTGGTTTTCAGAGCTGTTTAAGCCAGCTGAAATCTCTCAGGAATGGGGAAGCATTCCCTGACTGTGAGGATACTGCACAAGTCAACAACAGGGCTACAGTAGTGGCGATCCCCTCAGACAAGCATGACTGAGAGAATGGACAGAAATCACACAGAGCAGGACAGGTGACTGGAATAAGGTGAATGATGAAGGAGACAACGATTCTCAGTGGGATACCTGAATCTCCAGAGTCTGAATGGAGCCATTTTTCCCGTCGTGAAGCGTGAGCTTTCACCTTAGTACAGACATCCTCACTGGAATTGATCACTTCTGAAACTGTAACTACAACCTCCAAGCAGGGTCACAAGGTCATGGCCAGAGGATGGGAAGATTCCAGGCTGGCCCAAAGATTACTTGCAAAATTTTCCAGCTTGTCATTTTTCCTGTTCCCATAAGGACCTGTAATGGGAATCAAAATTACATGAAAATCAAGTACATTTCAGTTTTCCTTGTCAGAGAGCAGCAGGATACTGAACAGAAGACTTTGTAATAATTCTTCAATATTCTGCCCTGCCATCCTCATTTGAACAACTTGAAGTAATGAGGAGGTGACAAGAGCCTTTGTTTGATGACGTGGTCCATATGGGAGTGTGTATTACACACTCAGAGGGGCTGCATAAAGTACCACAGGAAATGTAATGGTGCAGACCACTGGAGTAGTTCAATGTTGTTTCTGCTGCCTGGAGCACTCTGGGGCAGTCCTGCAGTACAGAGAAGGGCCGGTGTCGTCATGATTCTTGATAGTCTCCAACCTTGGCATCATGAGGGTACGCTGTCGCTGCCAGTGATCGGGCACCAGCTGAGAAAGAGGAGGAGTTGGAAGCAGTGACGAGGTAACCATTGCAGCTTTTTTGTTGCCAGACTTTCTGTGATCCACTCGACCAACTGTAATACAGGTAAATGTAAGCTCAAATTCCACTAACAAGGCTGAACCTTCCCTCTCCTTGGCTGTTGACGACCACTGCACCACTTGTCTACAAACAACAGTAAATGCCATCACAATATTGATATTTCAAAACAATAATGTTGAACAATCTATGCCATAATGCATGCAAATATCAACTGCCCTCATTTATTTCCTTCATACCAGTATTACAGGTGCCTTTTTCTTGCTTAATGCTCCCACAGAGTGCGATCCCTGTGACTGTGGCACTGCAGGTGAAAGCTGATGATTTTTGTTGTGTTTATCCTGAGTAACTCTAGCTCCAGAAGGGCCCACCCACGACTGTACCACAACAGCAAGGTGTGGCAGAAATCAGGGCTGGCTGGCTGACCAGCAATGTTAGCAAGGGCACTAACAAGGCAAAGGATTGGCAATAAGGGAAGGGCACTTGCAGACAGGTGGTTCATGACCCATTGCATCACTGCCACTTCTTGCTGTGACTGTCACCCCCACCACACCCCACCCCACCACCCCCCCCCGCCGCCACCCCCACCGCCGCCAACCACCACCCCCCGCCCCCGCTCCCTCCGCCACCACCCAGCCCTGGGCAGCAGTGCTGGAAATGCACTGCACTTTGAGCACTGGAATTGCTGGGCATGATGACATGAGTCTGACCTTGCAGCCATTTCATTGGCTTCTGCTTTTTCTGGAGCAGAGATACCAGTCATGACTCAATCTGTAACTGTTCCCATCAGGTTGGCCACAACTCAGTGCTGGAGTGGATGGGTTCCAAACACTGCGCCAGTTTGAAGCCAGAGTCTTTCATGCTCCGTGACATTAATGGCAGGCTTTCTAACCTGCCAATGCACCAATCCTTCTTCTGTCGGCCACCCCATCCCCATTGCAGGTCTCATCTGAATCCCCTGTCGCTGAAATGGAGTGTGACTTCATCCTCTGGTGAACTGGCTCCAATTCTTTGAGACCTCACTGCAGGTCACTCATGTTCAGTGTCCGAAATGAGGAATAACTGGTTGAGGGACAGACTGGTTGAGGAAAGAAATTCCAGTGTTAGTACCTTGGCAGCTCACAGCAATGCCACCTGTGAGCTAACTACAACTGGAAATGTTCAGGAATGAGTTAGTGTAAGACTGTAGATAGCTCTGAAAACTAGGAGACTGGAGGGGATTACAGAGATTAGGGGAGGGATTCAAGACCGTGGAGGGATTTGAAACCGAAACTAGAGTTTATTAATTAATATTAAAATTGAGGATTTGCTGAACTTGGAATTGATGCAGGTCAAGGGGCACAGGATGTGCTATGAACGGTTAACATAAACAGCAGAAGACCCTTATTTTATCGAGAATAGGAAGCGGGAGGTGCGCAGGGTGCACTGGAATAATTAAGTGCAAAGGGACCAACAGCAAGAAAGTCTGTTTCAGCAACAAATAAACTGGGATTGGAACAAAGTAAGATGTTACAACAGCATTCGTTTGATCGTTCTTTGTGAAAGGGGTGGGGAGCGGTTGTGAGGAAAGAAGGGGTGAGGGCAGGACATTTCCATAATTCTTCTTTCTTTCAATTAGAGTTTCTTTATTTAGTTTTACTGTCTTCTGTCCCTGTAGAGTGCACTGGGTTAATGGCAGGAAATGTACAAGGAGAAGTCCCCTCAGTGACAGCCAACTGTGTGAGAGCTATTAAAAGAGGAATGACTAAATAATGCTGACTAAATCTGGAGAACTATGATTTTGTTTACTAATGACATTTATCAGCTCTGGTTTCTTTCAGTTGACAGCAAGAGGTTTGCTGATGAATCTCTAACATTCACAGCTTTGACTTTCAACCAACTTTCCACAAGGGGTCGGGGTGGGGGTGGGTTCGTAAATGGAAGGAGCTGCCAACAGATGTGGTCGAGGCAGATAAAATTGCTGTATTTAAAAGACATTTGGACAGGTACACAATTAGGAAAGGTTTAGACGGATACCAAACACAGGCAAATGGGACCGGTTAAGTTTGGGACACCTGATCATTACAGATGATTGGGACTGAAGGTCCTGATTCTGTGCTGTATGACTCTATGAATCTATGACTGAAGAGCTAACTAGGTGTGTGCATGAGGGCAATGCATTTGATACAGTCTACTTGGGCTTCAGCAAAGCTTTTGACAAGACCCCCCATTTGAAGACTGTTAGAACAGGAAACAGTCCATGGGATCCGAGGACACATGTGCACAGGAAATCATAACTCATGTAATTTGATTGAGTTTTTTAAAGTAGTAATCAAGAGCACTGATTAAGGCAGAAAGATGGACGCATACGGGCTTCAGGAAGGCGTTCAAGAAGGTTCCTCACGGTAGTCCAAGAGGGAAGTTAAATTCCAAGGAGCACAGGGAGAGCTAGCCATAGAACTGAGAACATTACAGCACAGTACAGGCCCTTCAGCCCTCGATCTTGTGCTGACCTGTTATGCCGATCTCAAGCCCATCTAACCTGCACTATTCCATGTACGCCCATATGCTTATCCAATGGCGACTTAAATGTACCTGAAGTTGGCAAATCTACAACCGTTGCAGGCAAAGCGTTCCATTCCCTTACTACTCTCTGAGTAAAGAAACTACCTCTGACATCTGTCCTATATCTTTCACCCCTCAATTTAAAGCTATGCCCCCGTGCTCGCTGTCACCAACCGAGGAAAAAGGCTCTCCCTATCCACCCTATCTAACCCTCTGATTATTTTATATGTCTCAAATAAGTCACCTCTCAACCTTCTTCTCTCTAATGAAAACAGCCTCAAGTCCCTCAGCCATTCATTCTAAGATCTTCCCTCTATACCAGGCAACATCCTAGTAAATCTCCTCTGCACCCTTTTCAAAGCTTCCACATCCTTCTTATAATGCGGTGACCAGAACTGTACATAATACTCCAAGTGCGGCCGCACCAGAGTTTTGTCCAGCTTCACCATAACCTCTTGGTTCCGGAACTCGATCCCTCTATTAATCAAAGCTAAAACACTGTATGCCTTCTTAACAGCCCTGTCACCCTGGGTGGCAACTTTCAAGGATCTGTGTTCATGGACACCGAGATCTCTCTGCTCATCTATACTACTAAGCATCTTACCATTAGCCCTGTACTTTGCCTTCTGGTTACTCCTACCATAGTGCATCACCTCACACTTGTCTGCATGAAACTCCATTTGCCACCTCTCAGCCCAGCTCTGCAGCTTATCTATGTCTCTCTGCAACCAATCCTTTGTCACTATCCACAAGTCCACCGATCTTAGTGTCGTCTGCAAATTTACCAACCCATCCTTCTACGCCCTCATCCAGGTCATTTATAAAAATGACAAACAGCAGTGGACCCAACACCGACCCTTGCGGTACACCACCAGTAACTGGTCTCCAGGATGAACATTTCCCATCAACTACCACGCTCTGTCTTCTTTCAGCAAGCTAATTTCCGATCCAAACTGCTATATCTCCCACAATTCCATTCCTCTGCATTTTGTACAATAGTCTGTTTTGGGGAACCTTATCGAACGCCTTGCTGAAATCCATATACTCCACATCAACCGGTTTACTCTCATCTACCTGGTGGTTACCTTCTCAAAGAACTCAATAAAGTTTGTGAAGCACGACCTTCCCTTCACAAAACCGTGCTGACTATCCCGAATCAATTTATTCTTTTCTAGATGATTGTAAATCCTATCCCATATAACCTTTCTCAACACTTTACCAACAACTGAGGTAAGGCTCACTGGCCAATAATTAGCAGGGTTGTCTCTACTCCCCTTCTTGAACAGGGGAACCACAATTGCTATCCTCCAGTCATCTGGCACTATTCTGTAGACGACGATGAGTTAAAGATCAATGCCAAAGGCTCGGCAATCTCCTCCCTGGATTCTCAGAGGATCCGAGGATAAATCCCATCCGGCCCAGGGGACATAGCTATCTTCACCCTCTGTAGGATTTCAAATACCTCTTCCTTGTGAACCTCAATCCCACCTAGTCCAGTAGCCTGTATCTCTGTATTCTCCTCGACAACATTGTCGTTTTCTAGAGTGAATACTGTTGAAAAATATTCATTTAGCGCTTCCCCTATCTCATCTGACTCCACACACAACTTACCACTACTATCCTTGATTGGGCCTCATCTTACTTTTGTCATTCTTTTATTCCTTAAATACCGATAGAAAACCTTAGGGTTTACCCTGATCCTATCCGCCAACAACTTCTCATGTCTCCTCCTGGATCTTCTGAGCTCTCTCTTTCGGTCTTTCCTGGCTACCTTGTAACCCTCAATCACCCTAACTGAGCCTTCACATCTGAAAGTAACAGAAGCCTTCTTCTTCCTCTTGACCAGAGATTCCACTTCCTTCGTAAACCACGGCTCCCGCACCCTGCAGCTTACTGCCTGCCTGACAGGTACATACTAACCTAGGACACACAGGAGCTTTTCCTTGAATAAGCTCCACATTTCTATTGTGCCCATCCACTGCAGTTTCCTTCCCCATCCTATGCTCCCTAAATCTTGCATAATCTCTTCGTAATTGCCTTTCCCCCAGCTATAACTCTTACCCAGTGGTGTACACCTATCCCTTTCCATCACTAAAGTAAACATAACAGAATTGTGATCGCTATCACCAAGGTGATCAACGACTTCGAAATCTAACACCTGGCCAGGATCATCACCCAGGACTGATGTGGTCACTGCACCCCAATTCCATCAGTCAATACATCCCATTTCACTCAGTCACTGTATCCCACTTCCCTCAGTCACGGCATCCCATTTCACTCAGTCACTGTATCCCGTTTCTCACTGAGGCTGCATTCAATTTCCGTCAATCACTGCATCCCATTTCCGTCAGTCAAGGCATCCCATTTCCCATAGTCACTGCATCCCATTTCCCTCAGTCACTGCATCCCATTTCCCTCAGTCACTGCATCCCATTTCCCTCAGTCATTGCATCTCATTTCCCTCAGTCACTGCATCCCATTTCACTCAATCACTGCATCTCCTTCACCACAGTCACTGCATCCAATTTCCATCAGTTACTCTTTCCCATATCTCACAGGCGGTGCATTCAATTTCCCACACTCACTGTATCCCATTTCCCATCGTCACAGCATCCCCGTTCACTCAGTCTCTGCATCGCATTTCACTCAGTGATTGCATCCCATTTCCCTCAGTCACTGCATCCCATTTCCCTCAGTCACTGCATCCCATTTCCCTCAGTCACTGCATCCCAGGTCCCTCAGTCACTGCACCCCAAGCCCGCTCGGGCACTGCATCCCTATTAACTCACTCACTCCTTCCCAGTACCTCAGTCACTGCATCACATTTCCATCAGACACTGCATCTCATTTCACTCAGTCACTGCAGCTCATGTCACTCTGTCACTGCATCCAATTTCCATCAGTCACTGCATCTCATTTCACTCATTCACTTCAACCCATTTCACACAGACACTGCATCCCATTACACTCAGTCACTGCATCCCATTTCCCTCAGTCACTGCATCTCCTTCACCACAGTCACTGCATCCCATTTCACGCAGTCACTGCATCCCATTTCCCTCAGTCACTGCATTCCATTACCCTCAGTCACTGCATCCCATTTCACATCGCACTGCATCCCATTTCCAACAGTGACTGCATCCCATTGCCGACAGTCAATGCAATCCATTTCCAACAGTCACTGCATCCCATTTCCAAGAGTCAGTGCCTCCCATTTCAAGGAGTCAGTGCCTCCCATTTCACTCAGCCACTGCATCCCATTTCCCTGAGTCACTGCATCCCATTACCGTCCATCACTCCCTCCAATTACTGTCAGTCACTGCATCCCATTTCTCTCAGCCACTGTATCCCATTTCCCTCAGTCACTGTACTCCAAGCCCGCTCGGGCACTGCATCCCTATTAACTCAGTCACTCCTTCCCAGGACCTCAGTCACTGCATCCCATGTCCCATAAAAACTGCATCCCATTTCCATCAGGCACTGCAGCTCATGTCACTCTGTCACTGCAGTCAATTTCCATCAGTCACTGCATCACATTTCACTCATTAACTGCATCCCATTTTAATCAGACACTGCATCCCATTTCACTCAGACACTGCATCCCATCTCACTCAGTCAGTGCATCCCATTTCCATCAGTCACTGGTTCCCGTATCTCACAGACGCTGCATTCAATTTCCGACACTCACTGTATCCCATTTCCCATAGACACAGAATCTCCCTTCCCTCATCTCATTTCAATCAGTGATTGCATCCTACTTCCCAAAAATATTGCAACCCATTTCGCTGAGTCACTGCATCTCATTTCACTTGGTCACTGCATCCCATTTCCCTCAGTCACTGCATCTCATTTCACTCAGTCACTGCAGCTCATGTCGCTCTGTCACTGCATCCAATGTCCAT
The DNA here is from genome assembly GCF_030684315.1 of Stegostoma tigrinum. Taxonomy (NCBI): domain Eukaryota; kingdom Metazoa; phylum Chordata; class Chondrichthyes; order Orectolobiformes; family Stegostomatidae; genus Stegostoma; species Stegostoma tigrinum. The sequence continues at coordinate 13,641,165 of NC_081399.1, read as the reverse complement.
CATTCAGTGTATCTCATTTCACTCAGTCAGTGCATCTCATTTCAGTCAGTCAGTGCATCGCATTTCAGTCAGTCAGTGCATCGCATTTCAGTCAGTCACTGCATCGCATTTCACTCAGTCACTGCATCGCATTTCACTCAGTCACTGCATCCCATTTCACTCAGTCACTGCATCCCATTTCACACAGACACTGCATCCCATTTCCCTCAGTCACTGCATCCCATTTCCCTTAGTCACTGCATCCCATTTTACTCAGTCACTGCATCCTATTTGAAGCAGTCACTGCATCCCATTTAACGCAGTCACTGCACCGCATTTCACGCAGACACTGCATCGCATTTCACTCAGTCACTGCATCCCATTTCCCTCAATCACTGCATCTCCTTCACCACAGTCACTGCATCCCATTCCCCACAGACACGGCATCCCATTCAGTTGAGTCTCAGCATCCCATTTCAAACAGACACTGCATCTCCTTTCCATCAGTCACTGAATCCCTATTCACACAGTCACTGCATTCCCAGTTCACACAGCCACTGCATCCCATTTCACACAGCCACTGCGTCCCATTTCACACAGCCACTGCGTCCCATTTCACACAGCCACTGCGTCCCATTTCACACAGCCACTGCATCCCATTTCACTCAATGCTTCACTTTACACACAGTCAGGGCATCCCATTTCCATCAGTCACTGCGTCCCATTTCCTCAGTCACTGCATCTCCTTTCCACAGTCACTGCAATCCCATTTCACTCAGTCACTGCATCCCATTGTCCTCAGTCACTGTATCCCATTGTCCTCAGTCACTGCATCCCATTGTCCTCATTCACTGCATCCGATTCCCCTCAGTCACTGCATCCCATTTCCCTCAGTCACTGCATCTCATTTCACTCAGTCACTGCATCCCATTTCCCTCAGTCACTGCATCTCATTTCACTCAGGCACTGTATCCCATTTCCCTCACTCACTGCACCCCAAGTCCGCTCGGGCACTGCATCCCCATGAACTCAGTCACTCCTTCCCAGTACCTCAGTCACTGCATCCCATTTCCATCAGGTACTGCATCACATTTCCATCAGACACTACAGCTCATGTCACTCTGTCACTGCATCCCATTTCCCTCAGTCACTGCATCCCATCTCACTCAGTCACTGCATCCCATTTCCCTCAGTCACTGCATCTCCTTCACCACAGTCACTGCATCCCATTTCACGCAGTCACTGCATCACATTTCACTCAGTCACTGCATCGTATTTTACTCAGTCACTGCATCCCATTTCACTCAATCACTGCATCTCCTTCACCACAGTCACTGCATCCAATTTCCATCAGTCACTGCATCTCGTTTCACTCATTCACTGCATCCCATTTCAGGCAGTCACTGCATCCCATTTCCATCAGTCACTGCATCCCTATTCACACAGCCACTGCATCCCATTTCACGCAGCCACTGCATCCCATTTCACGCAGCCACTGCATCCCATTTCACACAGCCACTGAATCCCATTTCACACAGCCACTGCATCCCATTTCACTCAATGCTTCACTTTACACACAGTCAGGGCATCCCATTTCCATCAGTCACTGCCTCCCATTTCCGCAGTCACTGCATCTCCTTTCCACAGTCACGGCAATCCCATTTCACTCAGTCACTGAATCCCATTTCCCACAGTAACTGCATCCCATTTCCCACAGTAACTGCATCCCATTTCCCTCATTCACTGCATCCGATTCCCCTCAATCACTGCATCCCATTTCACTCAGTCACTGCATCCCATTTCACTGAGACACTGCATCCCATTTTACTCAGTCACAGCATCCTATTTGAAGCAGTCACTGCATCCCATTTAACGCAGTCACTGCACCGCATTTCACGCAGACACTGCATCGCATTTCCCACAGTGACTGCATTCCATTTCCCTCGGTCACTGCATCCCATTGCCCTCAGTCACTGCATCCCATTGCCCTCAGTCACTGCATCCCATTTCACTCAATGTTTCAGTTTACACACAGTCAGGCCATCCCATTTCCATCAGTCACTGCGTCCCATTTCCTCAGTCACTGCATCTCCTTTCCACAGTCACGGCAATCCCATTTCACTCAGTCACTGCATCCGATTTCACTCAGTCACTGCATCCCATTTCACAGAGTCACTGCATCTACTTTCCATCAGTCACTGCGTCCCATTTCACTCAGTCACTGCGTCCCATTTCCATCAGACACTGAATCCCATTTCCCACAGTGACTGCATCCCATTTCCCTCAGTCACTGCATCCCATTGCCCTCAGTCACTGCATCCCATTGCCCTCAGTCACTGCATCCCATTGTCGTCAGTCACTGCATCCCATTGTCCTCATTCACTGCATCCTATTCCCCTCAGTCACTGCATACCATTTCACTCATTCACTGCATCACATTACCCTCACTCACTGCATCCCATTTCACTCAGTCACTGCATCCCATTACCCTCAGTCACTGCATCCCATTTCCCACAGCACTGCATCCCATTTCCCACAGCACTGCATCCCATTTCCAACAGTGACTGCATCCCATTGCCGACAGTCAATGCAATCCATTTCCAACAGTCACTGCATCCCATTTCCAAGAGTCAGTGCCTCCCATTTCCAAGAGTCAGTGCCTCCCATTTCACTCAGCCACTGCATCCCATTTCCCTCAGTCACTGCATCCCATTACCGTCCGTCACTCCATCCAATTACTGTCAGTCACTGCATCCCATTTCGGTCAGTCACTGCATCCCATTTCCACCAGTTACTGCATCCCATTTCACTAAGACAGTGCGTCCCATTTCTCTCAGCCACTGTATCCCATTTCCCTCAGTCACTGTACTCCAAGCCCGCTCGGGCACTGCATCCCTATTAACTCAGTCACTCCTTCCCAGGACCTCAGTCACTGCATCCCATGTCCCATAAAAACTGCAGTCAATTTCCATCAGTCACTGCATCTCATTTCACTCATTAACTGCATCCCATTTTAATCAGACACTGCATCCCATCTCACTCAGACACTGCATCCCATCTCACTCAGACACTGCATCCCATCTCACTCAGACACTGTATCCCATCTCACTCAGACACTGCATCCCATCTCACTCAGACACTGCATCCCATCTCACTCAGACACTGCATCCCATCTCACTCAGACACTGCATCCCATTTCCATCAGTCACTGGTTCCCGTATCTCACAGACGCTGCATTCAATTTCCCACACTCACTGTATTTGAGTGCGAGCAGCAGCGGAGGCAAGACGGACCCGGAAGACTGCAGCTAAGGTAAAGCAGTTTATTTTTAAAATTACTTACCGGTAGCGTGCAGCGGTGTTTTTTTTCCTCTTTCAGAGAAGGAGCGGGAGCACCAGAGGAAGTGACGAGGACCAGAGGGGCAGCCGGGAAGGAAAGCAGTGACCATATTTATCAGCAAGGCGGCTAAACCCGAGACTCTACAACTGTAGAGTCTCCCACCCGCCCTCCTCCTCTAACCTAGTTAATAAGATAAGGTTCATTCTAAACTTTCTCTATTGAATATAAGTTTGTTATTAATTCGTTATTATTACTTGAAGTAAGCTTTCTACTTTAGTATTGAGTGGGTGTTCAGATAAGTGGGGTATGGATGCTAGGGCAGTTGCTTGCTCCTCCTGCAGAATGTGGCAGTTGGGAGATGTGGCACACGTCTCCGCTGGCTACATCTGCGGGAAGTGCACTCAACTCCAGCTCCTTGAAAACCGTGTTAGGGAAATGGAGCTGGAGCTGGATGAACTACGGATCATTCGGGAGGCAGAGGGGGTAATTGAGAGGAGTTATCGGGAGTTGGTCACTCCTAAGGCTCAGGACGAGGATAGATGGGTTACAGTTAGGGGGAGGAAAGGGGACAGACAGACAGTGCAGAGATCCCCTGTGGGCATTCCCCTCAGCAATAAGTATACCGTTTTGGATACTGCTGGGGGGGATGACCTACCAGAGGAAAGCCATAGTAGTCAGTTCTCTGGCACTGAGCCTGTCACTGTGGCAAAGAAGGGAAGGGGGCAGAATAGAAAAGTACTCGTGGTAGGGGACTCGATAGTTAGGGGAATCGACAGGAGATTTTGTGGGCAAGATCGGGATTCCCGGAAGGTATGTTGCCTCCCTGGTGCCAGGGTCCGGGACGTCTCCGATCGGGTGTGTAAAGTTCTAAAAGGGGAGGGTGAACAGCCAGAAATCGTGTTACATATTGGCACAAATGATATAGCCAGAAATAGGTTTGAGGATATAAAAAGTGATTTCAGGGAGTTAGGATGGAAGCTGCAGAGCAGGACGAACAGAGTAGTGTTCTCTGGTTTACTACCGGTGCCACGAGATAGCGAGGTGAGGAACAGGGAGCGGGCGCAGCTGAACACGTGGCTACGCAGCTGGTGTAGGAGGGAGGGCTTCAGATATGTTGATAATTGGGATGCCTTCTGGGGAAGGTGGGACCTGTACAAGAAGGACGGGTTGCATCTGAACTGGAAGGGGACCAATGTCCTGGGTGGAAGGTTTGCTCGAGTAGTTCGAGAGGGTTTAAACTAGTATGGCAGGGGGGTGGGAACCTGAGCTGTATACCAGAGGTGAGCGTTGATGCAGGTGAGGCAGAAGCAAGAGGTAGACCAGCTAGTGGGAAGGATTTTCCTGGGAAGGAACCAAGGGATCGGTTAAAGTGTGTTTGCTTTAATGCAAGGAGTATCAGGAATAAAAGTGATGAACTTAGAGCATGGATCAGTACCTGGTGCTATGATGTTGTGGCCATAACAGAGACATGGGTTTCTCATGGGCAGGAATGGTTGCTGGATGTTCCAGGGTTTAGAACATTTAAAAAGAATAGGGAGGGGGGAAAAAGAGGAGGGAGTGTAGCACTACTAATCAGAGATGGTATCACAGCTACAGAAGCTCCCTTTGTCGAGGAAGATCTGCCTACTGAGTCAGTATGGGTGGAAATTAGGAACTGCAAGGGAGTAGTCACCTCGTCAGGGGTTTACTACAGGCCCCCCAATAGCAGCAGGGAGATTGAAGAAAGCATAGGTCGACAGATTTTGGAAAAGTGTGCACGCAGTAGGGTTGTTGTAATGGGTGACTTTAACTTTCCTAATATTGATTGGAACCTCCTTCGAGCAGAAGATTTGAATGGAGCTGTTTTTGTAAGGTGTGTTCAGGAGGGTTTCCTAACGCAGTACGTTGACAGGCCGACGAGGGGAGAGGCCATTCTAGACTTGGTGCTCGGAAACGAGCCGGGGCAGGTATCAGATCTTGTGGTGGGAGAGCATTTTGGTGATAGTGACCATAACTGCCTCACATTCTACATAGCTATGGAGAAGGAGAGGATTAGGCAGAATGGGAGGATATTTAATTGGGGAAGAGGAAACTATGATGCGATTAGACATGAGTTAGGAAGCATGGACTGGGAGCAGTTGTTCCATGGTAAGGGAACTATAGACATGTGGAGACGGTTTAAGGAACAGTTGTTGGGAGTGATGAGTAAATATGTCCCTCTGAGACAGGCAAGAAAGGGTAAGATTACGGAACCTTGGATGACGAGAGCGGTGGAGCTTCTAGTGAAAAGGAAGAAGGTAGCTTACATAAGGTGGAGGAAGCTAGGGTCAAGTTCAGCTAGAGAGGATTACATGCAGGCAAGGAAGGAGCTCAAAAATGGTCTGAGGAGAGCCAGGAGGGGGCACGAAAAAAGGCTTGGCAGAAGGAATCCGGGAAAACACAAAGGCATTTTACACTTACGTGAGGAATAAGAGAATGGTCAAAGAAAGAGTAGGGCCGATCAGGGATAGCATAGGGAACTTGTGTGTGGAGCCTGAGGAGGGAGGGGAAGCCCTAAATGAGTTTTTTGCTTCTGACTTTACGAAAGAAACGAACTTTGTAGTGAATGAAACCTTTGAAGAGCAGGTGTGCATGCTGGAATGGATAGAGATAGACGAAGCTGATGTGCTGAAAATTTTGTCAAACATTAAGATTGACAAGTCGCCAGGCCCGGAACAGATTTGTCCTCGGCTGCTTTGGGAAGCGAGAAATGCAATTGCTTCGCCACTTGCGAAGATCTTTGCATCCTCGCTCTCCACTGGAGTCGTACCTGAGGACTGGAGAGAGGCAAATGTAATTCCTCTCTTCAAGAAAGGAAATAGGGAAATCCCCGGCAATTATAGACCGGTAAGTCTCACGTCTGTCGTCTGCAAGGTGTTAGAAAGGATTCTGAGGGATAAGATTTATGACCATCTGGAAGAGCATGGCTTGATCAAATACAGTCAACACGGCTTTGTGAGGGGTAGGTCATGCCTTACAAACCTTATCGAGTTTTTTGAGGATGTGACTAGAAAGGTTGATGAGGGTCGAGCTGTGGATGTGGTGTATATGGACTTCAGTAAGGAATTTGATAAGGTTCCCCATGGTAGGCTCATTCAGAAGGTCAGGAGGAATGGGATACAGGGGAACTTAGCTGCTTGGATACAGAATTGGCTGGCCAACAGAAGACAGCGAGTGGTAGTAGAAGGAAAATATTCTGCCTGGAAGTCAGTGGTGAGTGGGGTTCCACAGGGCTCTGTCCTTGGGCCTCTACTGTTTGTAATTTTTATTAATGACTTGGACGAGGGAATTGAAGGATGGGTCAGCAAGTTTGCAGACGACACAAAGGTCGGAGGTGTCGTTGACAGTGTAGAGGGCTGTTGTAGGCTGCAGCGGGACATTGACAGGATGCAGAGATGGGCTGAGAGGTGGCAGATGGAGTTCAACCTGGATAAATGCGAGGTGATGCATTTTGGAAGGTCAAATTTGAAAGCTGAGTACAGGATTAAGGATAGGATTCTTGGCAGCGTGGAGGAACAGAGGGATCTTGGTGTGCAGATACATAGATCCCTTAAAATGGCCACCCAAGTGGACAGGGTTGTTAAGAAAGCATATGGTGTTTTGGCTTTCATTAACAGGGGGATTGAGTTTAAGAGTCGTGAGATCTTGTTGCAGCTCTATAAAACTTTGGTTAGACCGCACTTGGAATACTGCGTCCAGTTCTGGGCGCCCTATTATAGGAAAGATGTGGATGCTTTGGAGAGGGTTCAGAGGAGGTTTACCAGGATGCTGCCTGGACTGGAGGGCTTATCTTATGAAGAGAGGTTGACTGAGCTCGGTCTCTTTTCATTGGAGAAAAGGAGGAGGAGAGGGGACCTAATTGAGGTATACAAGATAATGAGAGGCATAGATAGAGTTGATAGCCAGAGACTATTTCCCAGGGCAGAAATGGCTAGCACGAGGGGTCACAGTTTTAAGCTGGTTGGTGGAAAGTATCGAGGGGATGTCAGAGGCAGGTTCTTTACGCAGAGAGTTGTGAGAGCATGGAATGCGTTGCCAGCAGCAGTTGTGGAAGCAAGGTCATTGGGGTCATTTAAGAGACTGCTGGACATGTATATGGTCACAGAAATTTGAGGGTGCACACATGAGGATCAATGGTCGGCACAACATTGTGGGCTGAAGGGCCTGTTCTGTGCTGTACTGTTCTATGTTCTATGTACCCCACTTCCCATAGACACAGCATCTCCCTTCCCACAGACTCAGCATCTCATTTCAATCAGTGATTGCATCCTACTTCCCAAAAATATTGCAACCCATTTCGCTGAGTCACTACATCTCATTTCACTCGGTCACTGCATCCCATTTCCCTCAGTCACTGCATCTCATTTCCCTCAGTCACTGCATCTCATTTCCCTCAGTCACTGCATCTCATTTCCCTCAGTCACTGCATCTCATTTCCCTCAGACACTGCATTTCATTTCCGTCAAACAATGCATCTCATTTCCCTCAGTCACTGCAGCTCATGTCGCTCTGTCACTGCATCCAATTTCCATCATTCAGTGTATCTCATTTCACTCAGTCACTGCATCGCATTTCACTCAGTCACTGCATCGCATTTCACTCAGTCACTGCATCCCATTTCACAGAGTCACTGCATCCCATTTCACAGAGTCACTGCATCCCATTGTCCTCAGTCACTGCATCCCATTGTCCTCAGTCACTGCATCCCATTGTCCTCATTCACTGCATCGCATTTCACTCAGTCACTGCATCGCATTTCACTCAGTCACTGCATCCCATTTCACTCAGTCACTGCATCCCATTTCACAGAGTCACTGCATCCCATTTCACAGAGTCACTGCATCCCATTTCACTCAGTCACTGCATCCCATTTCACTCAGTCAGTGCATCCCATTTCACTCAGTCAATGCATCCCATTTCACTCAGACACTGCATCCCATTTCCCTCAGTCACTGCATCCCATTTCCCTCAGTCACTACACCGCATTTCATGCAGTCACTGCACCGCATTTCATGCAGTCACTGCACCGCATTTCATGCAGTCACTGCACCGCATTGTCCTCATTCACTGCATCTGATTCCCCTCAGTCACTGCATCCCATTCCCTTGAGTCTCAGTATCCCATTTCAAACAGACACTGCATCCCTATTCACACAGCCACTGCATCCCTATTCACACAGCCACTGCATCCCATTTCAAACAGCCACTGCATCCCATTTCACACAGCCACTGCATCCCATTTCACACAGCCACTGCATCCCATTTCACACAGCCACTGCATCCCATTTCACACAGCCACTGCATCCCATTTCACTCAATGCTTCACTTTACACACAGTCAGGGCATCCCATTTCCATCAGTCACTGCGTCCCATTTCCTCAGTCACTGCATCTCCTTTCCACAGTCACGGCAATCCCATTTCCATCAGTCACTGAATCCCATTTCCCACAGTGACTGCATTCCATTTCCCTCAGTCACTGCATCCCATTTCCCTCAGTCACTGCATCCCATTGCCCTCAGTCACTGCATCCCATTTCACTCAATGTTTCAGTTTACACACAGTCAGGGCATCCCATTTCCATCAGTCACTGCGTCCCATTTCCTCAGTCACTGCATCTCCTTTCCACAGTCACTGCATCCCATTTCACTCAGTCACTGCATCCCATTTCACAGAGTCACTGCATCTACTTACCATCAGTCACTGCGTCCCATTTCACTCAGTCACTGCGTCCCATTTCCATCAGACACTGAATCCCATTTACCACAGTGACTGCATCCCATTTCCCTTCGTCACTGCATCCCATTGCCCTCAGTCACTGCATCCCATTTCACTCAGACACTGCATCCCATTTCACTCAGTCACTGCATCCCATTACCCTCAGTCACTGCATCCCATTTCCCACAGCACTGCATCCCATTGCCGACAGTCAATGCAATCCATTTCCAACAGTCACTGCATCCCATTGCCCTCAGTCACTGCATCCCATTGCCCTCAGTCACTGCATCCCATTGTCCTCAGTCACTGCATCCCATTGTCCTCAGTCACTGCATCCCATTGTCCTCAGTCACTGCATCCCATTGTGCTCATTCACTGCATCCGATTCCCCTCAGTCACTGCATCCCATTACCCTCAGTCACTGCATCCCATTACCCTCAGTCACTGCATCCCATTTCACTCAGTCACTGCATCCCATTTCACTCAGTCACTGCATCCCATTACCCTCAGTCACTGCATCCCATTACCCTCAGTCACTGCATCCCATTTCCCACAGCACTGCATCCCATTTCCAACAGTGACTGCATCCCATTGCCGACAGTCAATGCAATCCATTTCCAACAGTCACTGCATCCCATTTCCAAGAGTCAGTGCCTCCCATTTCACTCAGCCACTGCATCCCATTTCCCTCAGTCACTGCATCCCATTACCGTCGGTCACTCCATCCAATTACTGTCAGTCACTGCATCCCATTTCGATCAGTCACTGCATCCCATTTCCACCTCTTACTGCATCCCATTTCACTCAGCCACTGCATCCCATTTCACTAAGACAGTGCGTCCCATTTCTCTCAGCCACTGTATCCCATTTCCCTCAGTCACTGTACTCCAAGCCCGCTCAGGCACTGCATCCCTATTAACTCAGTCACTCCTTCCCAGGACCTCAGTCACTGCATCCCATGTCCCATAAAACTGCATCCCATTTCCATCAGGCACTGCAGCTCATGTCACTCTGTCACTGCAGTCAATTTCCATCAGTCACTGCATCTCATTTCACTCATTAACTGCATCCCATTTTAATCAGACACTGCATCCCATTTCACTCAGACACTGTATCCCATCTCACTCAGACACTGCATCCCATCTCACTCAGTCACTGCATCCCATTTCCCTCAGTCACTGCATTCCATTTCCATCAGTCACTGGTTCCCGTATCTCACAGATGCTGCATTCAATTTCCGACTCTCACTGGATCCCATTTCCCACAGACACAGCATCTCCCTTCCCTAAGACTCTGCATCTCATTTCAATCAGTGATAGCAACCTACTTCCCAAAAATATTGCAACCCATTTCGCTGAGTCACTGCATCTCATTTCACTTGGTCACTGCATCCCATTTCCCTCAGTCACTGCATCCGATTCCCCTCAGTCACTGCATCCGATTCCCCTCAGTCACTGCATCCCATTTCCCTCAGTCACTGCATCCCATTGCCCTCAGTCACTGCATCCCATTGCCCTCAGTCACTGCATCCCATTGCACTCAGTCACTGCATCCCATTGTCCTCATTCACTGCATCCCATTTCACTCAGTCACTGCATCCCATTTCACTCAGTCACTGCATCCCATTACCCTCAGTCACTGCATCCCATTACCCTCAGTCATTGCATCCCATTACCCTCAGTCACTGCATCCCATTACCCTCAGTCACTGCATCCCATTCCCCACAGCACTGCATCCCATTTCCAACAGTGACTGCATCCCATTGCCAACAGTCAATGCAATCCATTTCCAACAGTCACTGCATCCCATTTCCAAGAGTCAGTGCCTCCCATTTCACTCAGCCACTGCATCCCATTTCGCTCAGAAACTTCATCCCATTACTGTCCGTCACTCCATCTAATTACTGTCAGTCACTGCATCCCATTTCCACCAGTTACTGCATCCCATTTCCACCAGTTACTGCATCCCATTTCACTCAGCCACTGCATCCCATTTCACTCAGACAGTGCGTCCCATTTCCCTCAGTCACTGTACTCCAAGCCCGCTCGGGCACTGCATCCCTATTAACTCAGTCACTCCTTCCCAGGACCTCAGTCACTGCATCCCATGTCCCATAAAAACTGCATCCCATTTCCATCAGGCACTGCAGCTCATGTCACTCTGTCACTGCATTCAATTTCCATCAGTCACTGCATCCCATCTCACTCAGACACTGCATCCCATCTCACTCAGACACTGCATCCCATTTCCCTCAGTCACTGCATCCCATTTCCATCAGTCACTGGTTCCCGTTTCTCACAGAAGCTGCATTCAATTTCCGACACACACTGTATCCCATTTCCCATAGACACAGCATCTCCCTTCCCTCAGACTCTGCATCTCTTTTCAATCAGTGATTGCATCCTACTTCCCAAAAATATTGCAACCCATTTCGCTGAGTCACTGCATCTCATTTCACTTGGTCACTGCATCCCATTTCCCTCAGTCATTGCATCCTATTTCCGTCAAACAATGCATCTCATTTCACTCAGTCACTGCAGCTCATGTCGCTCTGTCACTGCATCCAATTTCCATCATTCAGTGCATCGCATTTCACTCAGTCACTGCATCGCATTTCACTCAGTCACTGCATCCCATTTCACTCAGTCACTGCATCCCTTTTCCCTCAGTCACTGCATCCCTTTTTCCTCAGTCACTGCATCCCATTACCCTCAGTCACTGCATCGCATTACCCTCAGTCACTGCATCCCATTTCCCACAGCACTGCATCCCATTTCCAACAGTGACTGCATCCCATTGCCAACAGTCAATGCAATCCATTTCCAACAGTCACTGCATCCCATTTCCAAGAGTCAGTGCCTCCCATTTCACTCAGCCACTGCATCCCATTTCCCTCAGTCACTGCATCCCATTACTGTCCGTCACTCCATCCAATTACTGTCAGTCACTGCATCCCATTTCCACCAGTCACAGCATCCCATTTCCATCAGTCACTGCATCACATTTCCATCAATCACTGCATTCCATTTCCGTCAGTCAAGGCATCTCAATTCCGTGTGTCACTGCATCCCAATTCACTCAGTCACTGCATCGCATTTCCCACAGTCACTGCATCCCATTTCCATCAGTCACTATATCCCTTTTCCATCAGTCACTGCAACCCATTTTCCCTCAGACACTGCATCCCATTTCACACAATCAGTGCATCCCATTTCATTCAGTGACTGCATCACATTTCCCTCAGTCACTGCATCCCATTACTGTCCGTCACTCCATCCAATTACTGTCCGTCACTCCATCCAACTACTGTCAGTCACTGCATCCCATTTCCCTCAGTCACTGCATCCCATTTCCCTCAGTCACTGCATCCCATTTCCCTCAGTCACTGCATGCCATATCCGTCAGTCACTGCATCCCATTTCACTCAGTCACTGCATCCCATTTGCATCCGTCACTGCATCCCATTTCACTCTGTCACTGCATCCCCTTTCACTCTGTGACTGCATCAGAGTTCACTCTGTCACTGCAGCACATTTCACGCAGTCACTGCATCGCATTTCACTCAGTCACTGCATCCCATTTCACTCAGTCGCTGTTTCCCGTATCTCACAGACAGTGCACTCAATGCTTCTCATTTCACTCAGTCACTGCAGCTCATCTCACTCTGTCACTGCATCCAATTTCCATCAGTCAGTGCATCTCATTTCACTCAGTCACTGCATCGCATTTCACTCAGTCACTGCATCGCATTTCACTCAGTCACTCCTTCCCAGTACCTCAGTCACTGCATCCCATTTCCCTCAGTCACTGCATCCCATTTCCATCAGTCACTGTTTCCCGTATCTCACAGATGCTGCATTCAATTTCCCACACTGAGTGCATCCTATTTCCCATAGTCACAGCATCTCCTTGCCCTCAGTCTCATCATCTCATTTCACTCAGTGATTGCATCCTTCTTCCCACAAATACTGCATCTCATTTCACTCGGTCAGTGCATCCCATTTCCCTCAGTCACTGCATCCGATTTCACTCAGTCACTGCATCCCATTTTAGGCAGTCACTGCATCCCATTGCACTCAGTGATGCATCCGATTTCCCTCAGTCACTGCATCCCATTTCCCTCAGTCACTGCATCCCATTTCGAGCAGTCACTGCATCACATTTCACTCAGTCACTGCATCCCATTTCAGTCAATCACTGCATCTCCTTCACCACAGTCACTCCATCACATTTCCATCAGTCACTGTTTCCCGTATCTCACAGACGAGGCATTCAATTTCCCACACTCACTGCATCCGATTTCCCATAGTCACAGCATCTCCCTTCCCTCAGTCTCTGCATCGCATTTCACTCAGTGATTGCATCCTCCTTCTGACAAATACTGCATCCCATTGCCCTCAGTCACTGCATCCCATTGCCCTCAGTCACTGCATCGCATTTCACTCAGTCACTGCATCGCATTTCACTCAGTCACTGCATCGCATTTCACTCAGTGACTGAATCACATTTCACTCAGTCAGTGCATCCCATTTCCCTCAGTCACTGCATCCCAATTCCCTCAGTCACTGCATCCCATGTCCGTGTGTCACTGCATCCCATGTCCGTGTGTCACTGCATCCCATGTCCCTCAGTCACTGCATCTCATGTCCCTCAGTCACTGCATCCCAATTCCCTCAGTCACTGCATCCCATGTCCGTGTGTCACTGCATCCCATTTCCCTCAGTCACTGCATCTCATGTCCCTCAGTCACTGCACCCCATGTCCATCAGTCACTGCATCCCATGTCCAAGTCACTGCATCCCATTTCACTCAGTCAGTGCGTCCCTTTTCGTTCAGGCACTGTATCCCATTTCCCTCAGTCACTGCACCTCAAGCACGCTCGGGCACTGTTTCCCTATTGACTCAGTCACTCCTTCCCAGTACCTCTGTCACTGCAGCTCATGTCACTCTGTCACTGCATCACATTCCATCAGACAGTGCATCCCATTTCCCTCAGTCACTGCATCACATTTCCATCAGACACTGCAGCTCATGTCACTCTGTCACTGCATCCAATTTCCATAAGTCACTGCATCTCATTTAACTCATTCACTGCATCCCATTTCAGGCAGTCACTGCATCCCATTTCCATCAGCCACTGCATCCCATTTCCATCAGCCACTGCATCCCATTTCACACAGCCACTGCATCCCATTTCACACAGCCACTGCATCCCATTTCACACAGCCACTGCATCGCATTTCACACAGTCATTGCATCCCATTTCACTCAGTCACTGCATCCCATTTCCATCAGTCACTGGTTCCTGTATCTCACAGACGCTGCATTCAAATTCCGACACTCACAGTATCCCATTTCCCATAGACACAGCATCTCCTTTCCCACAGTCTCTGCATCTCATTTCAATCAGTGATTGCATCCTACTTCCCAAAAATAGTGCATCCCATTTCCCTCAGTCACTGCATCCCATTTCCCTCAGTCACTGCATCCCATTTCCCTCAGTCACTGCATCTCATTTCCGTCAGTTACTGCATCATATTTCCATCAAACAATGCATCTCATTTCATTCAGACACAGCAGCTCCTGTCACTCTGTCACTGCATCCAATTTCCATAAGTCACTCCATCTCATTTAACTCGTTCACTGCATCCCATTTCAGGCAGTCACTGCATCCCATTTCCATCAGTCACTGCATCCCTATTCACACAGTCACTACATCCCAGTTCACACAGCCAATGCATCCCTTTTCACACAGCCACTGCATCCCATTTCACTCAGTGACTGCATCCCATTTCACACAGCCACTGCATCCCATTTCATTCAATGCTTCACTTTACACACAGTCAGGGCATTCCATTTCCATCAGTCACTGCGTCCCATTTCCTCAGTCACTGCATCTCCTTTCCACAGTCACGGCTATCCCATTTCACTCAGTCACTGCATCACATTTCACAGAGTCACTGCATCTCCTTTCCATCAGTCGCTGCGTCACATTTCACTCAGAGACTGCATCCCATTTCACTCAGTCACTGCATCCCATTTCACTCAGTCACTGCATCCCATTGCTCTCAGTCACTGCATCCCATTGTCCTCAGTCACTGCATCCCATTTCCCACAGTCACTGCATCACATTTCCATCAGACACTGCAGCTCATGTCACTCTGTCACTGCATCCAATTTCCATCAGTCACTGCATCCCATTTCACCCACTCCCTGCATCCCATTGCGCTCAGTGATGCATCCCATTTCAAGCAGTCACTGCATCACATTTCACTCAGTCACTGCATCCCATTTCACTCAGTCACTGCATCCCATTTCCCTCAGTCACTGCATCCCATTTCACTCAGTCACTGCATCCCATGTCCCTCAGTCACTACATCTCATTTCACTCAGTGGCTGAATCACATTTCACTGAGTCACTGCATCGCATTTCACTCAGTCACTGCATCACATTTCACTCAGTCACTGCATCCCATGTCCCTCAGTCACTGCATCCCATTTCACTCAGTCACTGCATCCCATTTCACTCAGTCACTGCATCTCATTTCACTCAGTCACTGCATCCCATTTCACTCAACTACTGCATCCCATTTCACTCAACCACTGCATCCCATTTCACTCAGTGACTGCATCACAGTTCACTGAGTGACTGAATCACAGTACACTCAGTGAGTGCATCATATTTCACTCAGTGACGGAATCACATTTCACTCGGTGACTGAATCACATTTCACTGATTCACTGCGTCCCATTTCACGCAGTCACTGCGTCCCATTTCACGCAATCACTGTGTCCCATTTCACGCAGTCACTGCATCACATTTCAATCATTCACTGCATCACATTTCACTCAGTCACTGCATCCCATTTCACTCAGTCACTGCGTCCCATTTTCCTCAGTCACTGCGTCCCATGTCCCTCAGTCACTGCGTCCCATGTCCCTCAGTCACTGCGTCCCATGTCCCTCAGTCACTGCATCTCATGTCCCTCAGTCACTGCATCTCATGTCCCTCAGTCACTGCATCCCATTTCACTCAGTGACTGCATCACAGTTCACTCAGTCACTGCATCACTGTTTACTCACTGTCTGAATCACAGTTCACTCAGTGAGTGCATCACAATTCACTCAGTGACGGAATCACGTTTCACTCAGTGACTGAATCACATTTCACTCAGTCACTGCGTCCCATTTCACTCAGTCACTGCGTCCCATTTCACGCAGTCACTGCGTCCCATTTCACGCAGTCACTGCGTCCCATTTCACGCAGTCACTGCGTCCCATTTCACGCAGTCACTGCATCCTATTTCACTCAATCACTGCATCTCCTTCACCACAGTCACTGCATCCCATTTCCATCAGTCACTGGTTCCCGTATCTCACAGATGCTGCATCCCATTTCCCATAGACACAGCATCTCCTTTCCCTCAGTCTCTGCATCTCATTTCAATCAGTGATTGCATCCTACTTCCCACAAATACTGCATCCCATTTCCCTCAGTCACTGCATCTCATTTCAATCCGTCACTGCAACCCATCTCCAACAGTCACTGCATCCCATTTCCCTCAGTCACTGCATCCCATTTCCCTCAGTCACTGCATCCCATTTCCCTCAGTCACTGCATCCCATTTCCCTCAGTCACTGCATCCCACATCCCTCAGTCACTGCATCCCACTTCCCTCAGTCACTACATCCCATGTCCCTCACTCACTGCATCCCATTTCACTCAGACAGTGCGTCCCATTTCTCTCAGCCACTGTATCCCATTTCCCTCAGTCACTGTACCCCAAGCCCACTCGGGCACTGCATCCCTATTAACTCAGTCACTCCTTCCCAAGACCTCAGTCACTGCATCCCATGTCCCACATTTCCATCAGGCACAGCAGCTCATGTCACTCTGTCACTGCATTCAATTTCCATCAGTCACTGCATCTCATTTCACTCAGTGACTGCAACATGTTACACTCAGTGACTGAAACACATTTCACTCAGTGACGGAATCCCATTTCATTCAGTCACTGCATCCCATTTCCCTCAGTCACTGCATCCCATTTCCATCAGACACTGCAGCTCATGTCACTCTGTCACTGCATCCAAATTCCATCAGTCACTGCATCCCATTTTACCCACTCCCTGCATCCCATTGCACTCAGTGATGCATCCCATTTCAAGCAGTCACTGCATCACATTTCCATCAGTCACTGTTTCCCATATCTCCCAGACGATGCATTCAATTTCCCACACTCACTGCATCGCATTTCACTCAGTCACTGCATCCCATTTCCCTCAGTTACTGCATCACATTTCCATCAGACAATGCAGCTCATGTCACTCTGTCACTGCATCCAATTTCCATCAGTCACTGCATCCCATTTCACCCAGTCCCTGCATCCCATTGCACTCAGTGATGCATCCCATTTCAAGCAGTCACTGCATCACATTTCACTCAGTCACTGCATCCCATTTCACTCAGTCACTGCATCCCATTTCCCTCAGTCACTGCATCCCATTTCCCTCAGTCACTGCATCCCATGTCCCTCAGTCACTACATCTCATTTCACTCAGTGGCTGAATCACATTTCACTGAGTCACTGCATCGCATTTCACACAGTCATTGCATCCCATTTCACTCAGTCACTGCATCCCATGTCCCTCAGTCACTGCATCCCATTTCACTCAGTCACTGCATCCCATTTCCCTCAGTCACTGCATCACATTTCACTCAGTCACTGCATCACATTTCACTCAGTCACTGCATCGCATTTCACTCAGTCACTGCATCCCAATTCACTCCATCACTGCATCCCATTTCCCTCAGTCACTGCATCTCATTTCCGTCAGTTACTGCATCATATTTCCATCAAACAATGCATCTCATTTCACTCAGTCACTGCAGCTCATGTCACTCTGTCACTGCATCCAATTTCCATCAGTCAGTGCATCTCATTTCACTCAGTCACTTCATCCCATTTCACTCAGTCACTTCATAGAACATAGAACATAGAACAGTACAGCACAGAACAGGCCCTTCAGCCCACAATGTTGTGCCGACCATTGATCCTCATGTATGCACCCTCAAATTTCTGTGACCATATGCATGTCCAGCAGTCTCTTAAATGACCCCAATGACCCCAATGACCTTGCTTCCACAACTGCTGCTGGCAACGCATTCCATGCTCTCACAACTCTCTGCGTAAAGAACCTGCCTCTGACATCCCCTCTACACTTTCCACCAACCAGCTTAAAACTATGACCCCTCGTGCTAGCCATTTCTGCCCTGGGAAATAGTCTCTGGCTATCAACTCTATCTATGCCTCTCATTATCTTGTATACCTCAATTAGGTCCCCTCTCCTCCTCCTTTTCTCCAATGAAAAGAGACCGAGCTCAGTCAACCTCTCTTCATAAGATAAGCCCTCCAGTCCAGGCAGCATCCTGGTAAACCTCCTCTGAACCCTCTCCAAAGCATCCACATCTTTCCTATAATAGGGCGCCCAGAACTGGACGCAGTATTCCAAGTGCGGTCTAACCAAAGTTTTATAGAGCTGCAACAAGATCTCACGACTCTTAAACTCAATCCCCCTGTTAATGAAAGCCAAAACACCATATGCTTTCTTAATAACCCTGTCCACTTGGGTGGCCATTTTAAGGGATCTATGTATCTGCACACCAAGATCCCTCTGTTCCTCCACGCTGCCAAGAATCCTATCCTTAATCCTGGACTCAGCTTTCAAATTCGACCTTCCAAAATGCATCACCTCGCATTTATCCAGGTTGAACTCCATCTGCCACCTCTCAGCCCATCTCTGCATCCTGTCAATGTCCCGCTGCAGCCTACAACAGCCCTCTACGCTGTCAACGACACCTCCGACCTTTGTGTCGTCTGCAAACTTGCTGACCCATCCTTCAATTCCCTCGTCCAAGTCATTAATAAAAATTACAAACAGTAGAGGCCCAAGGACAGAGCCCTGTGGAACCCCACTCACCACTGACTTCCAGGCAGAATATTTTCCTTCTACTACCACTCGCTGTCTTCTGTTGGCCAGCCAATTCTGTATCCAAGCAGCTAAGTTCCCCTGTATCCCATTCCTCCTGACCTTCTGAATGAGCCTACCATGGGGAACCTTATCAAATGCCTTACTGAAGTCCATATACACCACATCCACAGCTCGACCCTCATCAACCTTTCTAGTCACATCCTCAAAAAACTCGATAAGGTTTGTAAGGCATGACCTACCCCTCACAAAGCCGTGTTGACTGTATTTGATCAAGCCATGCTCTTCCAGATGGTCATAAATCTTATCCCTCAGAATCCTTTCTAACACCTTGCAGACGACAGACGTGAGACTTACCGGTCTATAATTGCCGGGGATTTCCCTATTTCCTTTCTTGAAGAGAGGAATTACATTTGCCTCTCTCCAGTCCTCAGGTACGACTCCAGTGGAGAGCGAGGATGCAAAGATCTTCGCAAGTGGCGAAGCAATTGCATTTCTCGCTTCCCAAAGCAGCCGAGGACAAATCTGTTCCGGGCCCGGCGACTTGTCAATCTTAATGTTTGACAAAATTTTCAGCACATCAGCTTCGTCTATCTCTAACCATTCCAGCATGCACACCTGCTCTTCAAAGGTTTCATTCACTACAAAGTTCGTTTCTTTCGTAAAGACAGAAGCAAAAAACTCATTTAGGGCTTCCCCTACCTCCTCAGGCTCCACACACAAGTTCCCTATGCTATCCCTGAACGGCCCTACTCTTTCTTTGTCCATTCTCTTATTCCTCACGTAAGTGTAAAATGCCTTTGTGTTTTCCCGGATTCCTTCTGCCAAGCCTTTCTCGTGCCCCCTCCTGGCTCTCCTCAGACCATTTTTGAGCTCCTTCCTTGCCTGCATGTAATCCTCTCCAGCTGAACTTGACCCTAGCTTCCTCCACCTTATGTAAGCTACCTTCTTCCTTTTCACTAGAAGCTCCACCGCTCTCGTCATCCAAGGTTCCTTAATCTTACCCCTTCTTGCCTGTCTCAGAGGGACATATTTACTCATCACTCCCAACAACTGTTCCTTAAACAGTCTCCACATGTCTATAGTTCCCTTACCATGGAACAACTGCTCCCAGTCCATGCTTCCTAACTCATGTCTAATCGCATCATAGTTTCCTCTTCCCCAATTAAATATCCTCCCATTCTGCCTAATCCTCTCCTTCTCCATAGCTATGTAGAATGTGAGGCAGTTATGGTCACTATCACCAAAATGCTCTCCCACCACAAGATCTGATACCTGCCCCGGCTCGTTTCCGAGCACCAAGTCGAGAATGGCCTCTCCCCTCGTCGGCCTGTCAACGTACTGCGTTAGGAAACCCTCCTGAACACACCTTACAAAAACAGCTCCATTCAAATCTTCTGCTCGAAGGAGGTTCCAATCAATATTAGGAAAGTTAAAGTCACCCATTACAACAACCCTACTGCGTGCACACTTTTCCAGTCCCTCAGTCACTGCATCCCATTTCACTCAACCACTGCATCCCATTTCACTCAGTCACTTCATCCCATTTCACTCAGTCACTTCATCCCATTTCCGTCAGTCACTGCATCCCATTTCCGTCAGTCACTGCATCTCATTTCACTCAGTGATGCAACCCATTTCACTCAGTGATGCATCTCATTTTACTCAGTCACTGCATCCCATTTCCCTCAGTCACTGCATCCGATATCCCTCAGTCAGTGCATCCCACTTCCCTCAGTCAGTGCATCCCACTTCCCTCAGTCACTACATCCCATGTCCCTCACTCATTGCATCCCATTTCACTAAGACAGTGCGTCCCATTTCTCTCAGCCACTGTATCCCATTTCCCTCAGTCACTGTACCCCAAGCCCACTCGGGCACTTCATCCCTATTAACTCAGTCACTCCTTCCCAGGACCTCAGTCACTGCATCCCATGTCCCACATTTCCATCAGGCACAGCAGCTCATGTCACTCTGTCACTGCATTCAATTTCCATCAGTCACTGCATCTCATTTCACTCACTAACGGCATCCCATTTCACTCAGACACTGCATCCCATTTCACTCAGACACTGCATCCCATTTCAATCAGACACTGCATCCCATCTCACTCAGACACTGCATCCCATCTCACTCAGTCACTGCATCCCATTTCCGTCAGTCACTTCATCCCATTTCCGTCAGTCACTGCATCCCATTTCCGTAAGTCACTGCATCCCATTTCCCACAGTCACTGCATCTCCTTTCCCCAAGTCACGGCGTCTCATTTCCATCAGTCACTGCTTCCCATTTCACTCAGTCACTGCATCCCATTTCCCTCAGTCACGGCATTCCATTTCCCTCAGTCACTGGATCCCATTTCCCTCAGTCACGGCATTCCATTTCCCTCAGTCACTGCATCCCATTTCACTCAGTCACTGCATCTCCTTCAACACAGTCAGTGCATCCCATTTCCATCAGTCACTGTTTCCCTTATCTCACAGAAGCTGCATTCAATTTCCCACACACACTGCATCCCATTGCCGATAGTCACAGCATCTCCTTGCACTCAGTCTCAGCATCTCATTTCACTCAGTGATTGCATCCGTCTTCCCACAAATACTGCATCCCATTTCCCTCAGTCACTGCATCTCATTTCACTCGGTCACTGCATCACATTTCCCTCAGTCACTGCACCCCAAGCCCGCTCGGGCACTGATTCCCTATTGACTCAGAAACTACTTCCCAGTACCTCCTTCACTGCAGCTCATGTCACCCTGTCACTGCATTCCATGTCCCTCAGTCACTGCATCCCATTTCACTCAGTCACTGCATCCCATTTCACTCAGTCACTGCATCCCATTTCACTCAGTCACTGCATCCCATTTCACTCAGTCACTGCATCTCATTTCACTCAGTCACTGCATCCCATTTCACTCAACTACTGCATCCCATTTCACTCAACCACTGCATCCCATTTCACTCAGTGACTGCATCACAGTTCACTGAGTGACTGAATCACAGTACACTCAGTGAGTGCATCATATTTCACTCAGTGACGGAATCACATTTCACTCGGTGACTGAATCACATTTCACTGATTCACTGCATCGCATTTCACTGATTCACTGCATCGCATTCACGCAGTCACTGCATCGCATTTCACGCAGTCACTGCATCGCATTTCACGCAGTCACTGCATCGCATTTCACGCAGTCACTGCATCGCATTTCACGCAGTCACTGGGTCCCGTATCTCACAGACGCTGCATTCAATTTCCGACACTCACTATATCCCATTTCCCATAGACACAGCGTCTCCTTTCCCACAGTCTCTGCATCTCATTTCCATCAGTGATTGCATCCTACTTCCCAAAAATACTGCATCCCATTTCGCTCAGTCACTGCATCCCATTTCCGTCAGTTACTGCATCATATTTCCATCAAACAATGCATCTCCTTTCACTCAGTCACTGCAGCTCATGTCACTCTGTCACTGCATCCAATTTCCATCAGTCAGTGCATCCCATTTCACTCAGTCACTTCATCCCATTTCACTCAGTCACTTCATCCCATTTCACTCAGTCACTGCATCCCATTTCCGTCAGTCACTGCATCCCATTTCACTCAGTCACTTCATCCCATTTCACTCAGTCACTGCATCCCATTTCCGTCAGTCACTTCATCCCATTTCCGTCAGTCACTGCATCCCATTTCCGTAAGTCACTGCATCCCATTTCCCACAGTCACTGCATCTCCTTTCCCCAAGTCACGGCGTCTCATTTCCATCAGTCACTGCTTCCCATTTCACTCAGTCACTGCATCCCATTTCCCTCAGTCACGGCATTCCATTTCCCTCAGTCACTGGATCCCATTTCCCTCAGTCACGGCATTCCATTTCCCTCAGTCACTGCATCCCATTTCACTCAGTCACTGCATCTCCTTCAACACAGTCAGTGCATCCCATTTCCATCAGTCACTGTTTCCCTTATCTCACAGAAGCTGCATTCAATTTCCCACACACACTGCATCCCATTGCCGATAGTCACAGCATCTCCTTGCACTCAGTCTCAGCATCTCATTTCACTCAGTGATTGCATCCGTCTTCCCACAAATACTGCATCCCATTTCCCTCAGTCACTGCATCTCATTTCACTCGGTCACTGCATCACATTTCCCTCAGTCACTGCACCCCAAGCCCGCTCGGGCACTGATTCCCTATTGACTCAGAAACTACTTCCCAGTACCTCCTTCACTGCAGCTCATGTCACTCTGTCACTGCATTCCATGTCCCTCAGTCACTGCATCCCATTTCACTCAGTCACTGCTTCCCATTTCACTCAGTCACTGCATCCCATTTCACTCAGTCACTGCATCCCATTTCACTCAGTCACTGCATCTCATTTCACTCAGTCACTGCATCCCATTTCACTCAACTACTGCATCCCATTTCACTCAACCACTGCATCCCATTTCACTCAGTGACTGCATCACAGTTCACTGAGTGACTGAATCACAGTACACTCAGTGAGTGCATCATATTTCACTCAGTGACGGAATCACATTTCACTCGGTGACTGAATCACATTTCACTGATTCACTGCATCGCATTTCACTGATTCACTGCATCGCATTCACGCAGTCACTGCATCGCATTTCACGCAGTCACTGGGTCCCGTATCTCACAGACGCTGCATTCAATTTCCGACACTCACTGTATCCCATTTCCCATAGACACAGCGTCTCCTTTCCCACAGTCTCTGCATCTCATTTCCATCAGTGATTGCATCCTACTTCCCAAAAATACTGCATCCCATTTCGCTCAGTCACTGCATCCCATTTCCGTCAGTTACTGCATCATATTTCCATCAAACAATGCATCTCCTTTCACTCAGTCACTGCAGCTCATGTCACTCTGTCACTGCATCCAATTTCCATCAGTCAGTGCATCCCATTTCACTCAGTCACTTCATCCCATTTCACTCAGTCACTTCATCCCATTTCACTCAGTCACTGCATCCCATTTCCGTCAGTCACTGCATCCCATTTCACTCAGTGATGCATCCCATTTCCCTCAGTCACTGCATCCCATTTCACTCAGTCACTGCATCCCATGTGAAGCAGTCACTGCACCGCATTTCACGCAGTCACTGCACCGCATTTCACGCAGTCACTGCACTGCATTTCACGCAGTCACTGCACCGCATTTCACGCAGACACTGTATCCCATTTCACTCAGTCACTGCATCCCATTTCACTCAGTCACTGCATCTCCTTCACCACAGTCACT
Organism: Stegostoma tigrinum; assembly: GCF_030684315.1. Taxonomy (NCBI): domain Eukaryota; kingdom Metazoa; phylum Chordata; class Chondrichthyes; order Orectolobiformes; family Stegostomatidae; genus Stegostoma; species Stegostoma tigrinum. The sequence continues at coordinate 13,616,856 of NC_081399.1, read as the reverse complement.
GCATCCCATTTTCATCACTCACTGTTTCCCGTATCTCACAGACGCTGCATTCAATTTCCACACTCACTGCATCCCATTTCCCATAGTCACAGCATCTCTTTTCCCTCAGTCTCTGCATCGCATTTCACTCAGTGATTGCATCCTACTTCCCAAAAATACTGAATCCCTTTTCCCTCAGTCACTGCATCTCATTTCACTCAGTCCCTGCATCTCATATCCCTCAGTCACTGCATCCCATTCCACTCAGTGATGCATCACATTTCACTCAGTGACTGCAGCCCATTTCCCTCAGTCACTGCAGCCCATTTCACTCAGTCACTGCAGCCCATTTCTCTCAGAAACTGCAGCCCATTTCTCTCAGTCACTGCAGCCCATTTCTCTCAGTCGCTGCATCCCATTTCACTCAGTGACTGCAACACATTTCACTCAGTGACTGCAACACATTTCACTCAGTGACTGCATCCCATTTCACTCAGTGACTGAATCACATTTCACTCAGTCACTGCACCCATTTCACTCAGGCACTGCATCCCATTTCCCTCAGTCACTGCATCCCATTTCAAGCAGTCACTGCATCCCATTTCACTCAGTCACTGCATCCCATGTCCATCAGTCATTGCATCCCATTTCCCTCAGTGACTGCAACACATTTCACTCAGTGACTGCATCCCATTTCACTCAGTGATTGCATCCCGTTTCACTCAGTCACTGCATCTCCTTCAACACAGTCAGTGCATCCCATTTCCATCAGTCACTGTTTCCCTTATCTCACAGAAGCTGCATTCAATTTCCCACACACACTGCATCCCATTGCCGATAGTCACAGCATCTCCTTGCACTCAGTCTCAGCATCTCATTTCACTCAGTGATTGCATCCGTCTTCCCACAAATACTGCATCCCATTTCCCTCAGTCACTGCATCTCATTTCACTCGGTCACTGCATCACATTTCCCTCAGTCACTGCACCCCAAGCCCGCTCGGGCACTGATTCCCTATTGACTCAGAAACTACTTCCCAGTACCTCCTTCACTGCAGCTCATGTCACTCTGTCACTGCATTCCATGTCCCTCAGTCACTGCATCCCATTTCACTCAGTCACTGCTTCCCATTTCACTCAGTCACTGCATCCCATTTCACTCAGTCACTGCATCCCATTTCACTCAGTCACTGCATCTCATTTCACTCAGTCACTGCATCCCATTTCACTCAACTACTGCATCCCATTTCACTCAACCACTGCATCCCATTTCACTCAGTGACTGCATCACAGTTCACTGAGTGACTGAATCACAATACACTCAGTGAGTGCATCATATTTCACTCAGTGACGGAATCACATTTCACTCGGTGACTGAATCACATTTCACTGATTCACTGCATCGCATTTCACTGATTCACTGCATCGCATTCACGCAGTCACTGCATCGCATTTCACGCAGTCACTGCATCGCATTTCACGCAGTCACTGGGTCCCGTATCTCACAGACGCTGCATTCAATTTCCGACACTCACTGTATCCCATTTCCCATAGACACAGCGTCTCCTTTCCCACAGTCTCTGCATCTCATTTCCATCAGTGATTGCATCCTACTTCCCAAAAATACTGCATCCCATTTCGCTCAGTCACTGCATCCCATTTCCGTCAGTTACTGCATCATATTTCCATCAAACAATGCATCTCCTTTCACTCAGTCACTGCAGCTCATGTCACTCTGTCACTGCATCCAATTTCCATCAGTCAGTGCATCCCATTTCACTCAGTCACTTCATCCCATTTCACTCAGTCACTTCATCCCATTTCACTCAGTCACTGCATCCCATTTCCGTCAGTCACTGCATCCCATTTCACTCAGTGATGCATCCCATTTCCCTCAGTCACTGCATCCCATTTCACTCAGTCACTGCATCCCATGTGAAGCAGTCACTGCACCGCATTTCACGCAGTCACTGCACCGCATTTCACGCAGTCACTGCACCGCATTTCACGCAGACACTGTATCCCATTTCACTCAGTCACTGCATCCCATTTCACTCAGTCACTGCATCTCCTTCACCACAGTCACTGCATCCCATTTTCATCACTCACTGTTTCCCGTATCTCACAGATGCTGCATTCCATTTCCACACTCACTGCATCCCATTTCCCATAGTCACAGCATCTCCTTTCCCTCAGTCTCTGCATCGCATTTCACTCAGTGATTGCATCCTACTTCCCAAAAATACTGAATCCCTTTTCCCTCAGTCACTGCATCTCATTTCACTCAGTCCCTGCATCTCATATCCCTCAGTCACTGCATCCCATTCCACTCAGTGATGCATCACATTTCACTCAGTGACTGCAGCCCATTTCCCTCAGTCACTGCAGCCCATTTCACTCAGTCACTGCAGCCCATTTCTCTCAGAAACTGCAGCCCATTTCTCACAGTCACTGCAGCCCATTTCTCTCAGTCGCTGCATCCCATTTCACTCAGTGACTGCAACACATTTCACTCAGTGACTGCAACACATTTCACTCAGTGACTGCATCCCATTTCACTCAGTGACTGAATCACATTTCACTCAGTCACTGCACCCATTTCACTCAGGCACTGCATCCCATTTCCCTCAGTCACTGCATCCCATTTCAAGCAGTCACTGCATCCCATTTCACTCAGTCACTGCATCCCATGTCCATCAGTCATTGCATCCCATTTCCCTCAGTGACTGCAACACATTTCACTCAGTGACTGCATCCCATTTCACTCAGTGACTGCATCCCGTTTCACTCAGTGACTGCATCCCATTTCACTCAGTGACTGAATCACATTTCACTCAGTCACTGCACCCATTTCACTCAAGCACTGCATCCCATTTCACTCAAGCACTGCATCCCATTTCCCTCAGTCACTGCATCCCATTTCAAGCAGTCACTGCATCCCATTTCACTCAGTCACTGCATCCCATGTCCATCAGTCATTGCATCCCATTTCCCTCAGTCAAAGCGTCCCATTTCCCTCAGTCAAAGCGTCCCATTTCCCTCAGTCACTGCGTCCCATGTCCCTCAGTCACTGCATCTCATGTCCCTCAGTCACTGCATCCCATTTCACTCAGTGACTGCATCACAGTTCACTCAGTCACTGCATCACAGTTTACTCACTGTCTGAATCACAGTTCACTCAGTGAGTGCATCACATTTCACTCAGTCACTGCGTCCCATTTCACGCAGTCACTGCGTCCCATTTCACGCAGTCACTGCGTCCCATTTCACGCAGTCACTGCATCGCATTTCACGCCGTCACTGCATCGCATTTCACGCAGTCACTGCATCGCATTTCACTCAGTCACTGCATCCCATTTCACTCAGTCACTGCATCCCATGTCCATCAGTCATTGCATCCCATTTCCCTCAGTCAAAGCGTCCCATTTCCCTCAGTCAAAGCGTCCCATTTCCCTCAGTCAAAGCGTCCCATTTCCCTCAGTCACTGCGTCCCATGTCCCTCAGTCACTGCATCTCATGTCCCTCAGTCACTGCATCTCATGTCCATCAGTCATTGCATCCCATTTCCCTCAGTGACTGCAACACATTTCACTCAGTGACTGCATCCCATTTCACTCAGTGACTGCATCCCGTTTCACTCAGTGACTGCATCCCATTTCACTCAGTGACTGCATCCCATTTCACTCAGTGACTGAATCACATTTCACTCAGTCACTGCGTCCCATTTCACGCAGTCACTGCATCCCATTTCACGCAGTCACTGCATCGCATTTCACGCAGTCACTGCATCGCATTTCACGCAGTCACTGCATTGCAATTCACTCAGTCACTGCATCCCATTTCACTCAGTCACTGCATCCCATGTCCATCAGTCATTGCATCCCATTTCCCTCAGTCAAAGCATCCCATTTCCCTCAGTCAAAGCGTCCCATTTCCCTCAGGCAAAGCGTCCCATTTCCCTCAGTCAAAGCGTCCCATTTCCCTCAGTCAAAGCGTCCCATTTCCCTCAGTCACTGCGTCCCATGTCCCTCAGTCACTGCATCTCATGTCCCTCAGTCACTGCATCCCATTTCACTCAGTGACTGCATTACAGTTCACTCAGTCACTGCATCACAGTTTACTCACTGTCTGAATCACAGTTCACTCAGTGAGTGCGTCACATTTCACTCAGTCACTGCGTCCCATTTCACGCAGTCACTGCGTCCCATTTCACGCAGTCACTGCATCCCATTTCACACAGTCAATGCATCGCATTTCACGCAGTCACTGCATCCCATTTCACGCGCTCACTGCATCGCATTTCACTCAGTCACTGCATCCCATTTCACTCAATCACTGCATCTCCTTCACCACAGTCACTGCATCCCATTTCCATCAGTCACTGGTTCCCGTATCTCACAGACGCTGCATTCAATTTCCCACACTCACTGCATCCCATTTCCCATAGACACAGCATCTCCTTTCCCTCAGTCACTGCATCTCATTTCAATCAGTGATTGCATCCTACTTCCCACAAATACTACATCCCATTTCCCTCAGTCACTGCATCTCATTTCAATCGGTCACTGCATCCCATTTCCCTCAGTCACTGCATCCCACATCCCTCAGTCACTGCATCCCACTTCCCTCAGTCACTACATCCCATGTCCCTCACTCACTGCATCCCATTTCACTAAGACAGTGCGTCCCATTTCTCTCAGCCACTGTATCCCATTTCCCTCAGTCACTGTACCCCAACCCCACTCGGGCACTGCATCCCTATTAACTCAGTCACTCCTTCCCAGGACCTCAGTCACTGCATCCCATGTCCCACATTTCCATCAGGCACTGCAGCTCATGTCACTCTGTCACTGCATTCAATTTCCATCAGTCACTGCATCTCATTTCACTCATTAACTGCATCCCATTTCACTCAGACACTGCATCCCATCTCACTCAGACACTGCATCCCATCTCACTCAGACACTGCATCCCATCTCACTCAGACACTGCATCCCATCTCACTCAGTCACTGCATCCCATTTCCATCAGTCACTTCATCCCATTTCCGTCAGTCACTGAATCCCATTTCCGTAAGTCACTGCATCCCATTTCCCACAGTCACTGCATCTCCTTTCCCCAAGTCACGGCGTCTCATTTCCATCAGTCACTGCTTCCCATTTCACTCAGTCACTGCATCCCATTTCCCTCAGTCACGGCATTCCATTTCCCTCAGTCACTGGATCCCATTTCTCTCAGTCACTGCATCCCGTTTCTCACTGATGCTGCATTCAATTTCTGTCAGACACTGCATCCCATTTCCATCAGTCACTGCATCCCATTTCCCTCAGTCACTGCATCCCATTTCACTCAGTCACTACATCTCCTTCACCATAGTCACTGCATTCCATTTCGATTAGTCACCGTTTCCCGTATCTCACAGACGCTGCATTCAATTTCCCACACTCACTGCATCCCATTTCCCACAGTCACAGCATCTCCTTTCCCTCAGTCTCTGCATCTCATTTCACTCAGTGATTGCATCCTACTTCCTACAAATACTGCATCTCATTTCCCTCAGTCACTGCATCCCATTTCCTTCAGTTACTGCATCACATTTCCATCAGTCACTGCATCTCATTTCACTCATTCACTGCATCCCATTTCACGCAGTCACTGAATCACATTTCCATCAGACACTGCATCTAATTTCTGCATCGCATTTCACTCAGTGATTGCATCCCATTTTGCTCAGTCACTGCATCTCATTTCACTCAGTCACTGCATCGCATTTCCCACAGGCACTGCATCTCCTTTCACCGAGTCACTGCATCCCATTTCCCTCATTCACTGCATCCCATTTCCCTCATTCACTGCATCCCATTTCCCTCATTCACTGCATCCCATTTCCCTCAGTCACTGCATTCCATTTCACTCAGTCAATGTATCTCATTTCACTCAGTCACTGCATCCCATTTCACTCAGTCACTGCATCCCATTTCACTCAGTCACTGCACCCCAAGCCCGCTCGGGCACTGCATCCCTATTAACTCAGTCACTCCTTCCCAGTACCTCTGTCACTGCATCCCATTTCCCTCAGTCACTGCATTCCATTTCACTCAGTCAATGTATCTCATTTCACTCAGTCACTGCATCCCATTTCACTCAGTCACTGCATCCCATTTCACTCAGTCACTGCACCCCAAGCCTGCTCGGGCACTGCATCCCTATTAACTCAGTCACTCCTTCCCAGTACGTCAGTCACTGCATCCATTGTCCCACAGTAACTGCATCACATTTCCATCAGGCACTGCATCTCATTTCACTAATTCACTGCATCCCATTTCACGCAGTCACTGCATCCCATGTCCGTGTGTCACAGGACCCGATGTCCCTCAGTCACTGCATCCCATTTTACTCAGTCAGTGCATCCCTTTTCGGTCAGGCACTGTATCCCATTTCCCTCAGTCACTGCACCCCAAGCCCGCTCGGGCACTGATTCCCTATTAACTCAGTCACTGCATCCCATGTCCCTCAGTCACTGCATCTCAATTCCCTCAGTCATTGCATCCCATTTCACTCAGCCACTGCATCACAGTTCACTCAGTGACTGAATCACAGTTCACTCAGTGACTAAATCACAGTTCACTCAGTCACTGCATCCCATTGTCCTCAGTCACTGCATCCCATTTCCATCAGTCACTGCATCCCATTTCACTCAGTCAATGTATCTCATTTCACTCAGTCACTGCATCCCATTTCACTCAGTCACTGCATCCCATTTCACTCAGTCACTGCACCCCAAGCCCGCTCGGGCACTGCATCCCTATTAACTCAGTCACTCCTTCCCAGTACCTCTGTCACTGCATCCCATTTCCCTCAGTCACTGCATTCCATTTCACTCAGTCAATGTATCTCATTTCACTCAGTCACTGCATCCCATTTCACTCAGTCACTGCATCCCATTTCACTCAGTCACTGCATCCCATTTCACTCAGTCACTGCATCCCATTTCACTCAGTCACTGCACCCCAAGCCTGCTCGGGCACTGCATCCCTATTAACTCAGTCACTCCTTCCCAGTACGTCAGTCACTGCATCCATTGTCCCACAGTAACTGCATCACATTTCCATCAGGCACTGCATCTCATTTCACTAATTCACTGCATCCCATTTCACGCAGTCACTTCATCCCATGTCCGTGTGTCACAGGACCCGATGTCCCTCAGTCACTGCATCCCATTTTACTCAGTCAGTGCATCCCTTTTCGGTCAGGCACTGTATCCCATTTCCCTCAGTCACTGCACCCCAAGCCCGCTCGGGCACTGATTCCCTATGAACTCAGTCACTGCATCCCATGTCCCTCAGTCACTGCATCTCAATTCCCTCAGTCACTGCATCCCATTTCACTCAGCCACTGCATCACAGTTCACTCAGTGACTGAATCACAGTTCACTCAGTGACTAAATCACAGTTCACTCAGTCACTGCATCCCATTGTCCTCAGTCACTGCATCCCATTTCCATCAGTCACTGCATCCCATTTCCCACAGTCACTGCATCTCCGTTCCTCAATCACTGCATGCCATTTCACTCAGTCTCTGCAGCCCACTTCACCTCAGTCACTGCATCCCATTTCCCTCAGACACTGCATCCCATTTCCCTCAGACACTGCATCTGATTTCCATCAGTCACTGCATCTGATTTCCATCAGTCACTGCATCCCATTTCCCTCAGTCATTGCATCCCATTTCCCACAGTCACTGCATCTCCTATCCCTCATTCACTGCATCCCATTAACCACAGTCACTGCATCGCGTTACCCTCAGTCACTGCATCACATTACCCTCAGTCAGAGCATCCCATTTCCCACATTCACTGCATCTCCTTTCCCTCAGTCAATGCGTCACATTCCACTGAGTCACTGCATCCCATTCCACAGTGTCACAGCATCCCATTTCACACAGTGACTGCAACCCATTACCCTCAGTCACTGCATCCCATGTCCCTCAGTCACTGCATCTCAATTCCCTCAGTCACTGCATCCCATTTCACGCAGCCACTGCATCCCATTTCACGCAGCCACTGCATCCCATTTCACGCAGCCACTGCATCCCATTTCACTAAGACAGTGCGTCCCATTTCTCTCAGCCACTGTATCCCATTTCCCTCAGTCACTGTACCCCAACCCCACTCGGGCACTGCATCCCATTTCACTAAGACAGTGCGTCCCATTTCTCTCAGCCACTGTATCCCATTTCCCTCAGTCACTGTACCCCAACCCCACTCGGGCACTGCATCCCTATTAACTCAGTCACTCCTTCCCAGGACCTCAGTCACTGCATCCCATGTCCCACATTTCCATCAGGCACAGCAGCTCATGTCACTCTGTCACTGCATTCAATTTCCATCAGTCACTGCATCTCATTTCACTCATTAACTGCATCCCATTTCACTCAGACACTGCATCCCATCTCACTCAGACACTGCATCCCATCTCACTCAGACACTGCATCCCATCTCACTCAGTCACTGCATCCCATTTCCATCAGTCACTTCATCCCATTTCCGTCAGTCACTGAATCCCATTTCCGTAAGTCACTGCATCCCATTTCCCACAGTCACTGCATCTCCTTTCCCCAAGTCACGGCGTCTCATTTCCATCAGTCACTGCTTCCCATTTCACTCAGTCACTGCATCCCATTTCCCTCAGTCACGGCATTCCATTTCCCTCAGTCACTGGATCCCATTTCTCTCAGTCACTGCATCCCGTTTCTCACTGATGCTGCATTCAATTTCTGTCAGACACTGCATCCCATTTCCATCAGTCACTGCATCCCATTTCCCTCAGTCACTGCATCCCATTTCACTCAGTCACTACATCTCCTTCACCATAGTCACTGCATTCCATTTCGATTAGTCACCGTTTCCCGTATCTCACAGACGCTGCATTCAATTTCCCACACTCACTGCATCCCATTTCCCACAGTCACAGCATCTCCTTTCCCTCAGTCTCTGCATCTCATTTCACTCAGTGATTGCATCCTACTTCCTACAAATACTGCATCTCATTTCCCTCAGTCACTGCATCCCATTTCCTTCAGTTACTGCATCACATTTCCATCAGTCACTGCATCTCATTTCACTCATTCACTGCATCCCATTTCACGCAGTCACTGAATCACATTTCCATCAGACACTGCATCTAATTTCTGCATCGCATTTCACTCAGTGATTGCATCCCATTTTGCTCAGTCACTGCATCTCATTTCACTCAGTCACTGCATCGCATTTCCCACAGGCACTGCATCTCCTTTCACCGAGTCACTGCATCCCATTTCCCTCATTCACTGCATCCCATTTCCCTCATTCACTGCATCCCATTTCCCTCATTCACTGCATCCCATTTCCCTCAGTCACTGCATTCCATTTCACTCAGTCAATGTATCTCATTTCACTCAGTCACTGCATCCCATTTCACTCAGTCACTGCATCCTATTTCACTCAGTCACTGCACCCCAAGCCCGCTCGGGCACTGCATCCCTATTAACTCAGTCACTCCTTCCCAGTACCTCTGTCACTGCATCCCATTTCCCTCAGTCACTGCATTCCATTTCACTCAGTCAATGTATCTCATTTCACTCAGTCACTGCATCCCATTTCACTCAGTCACTGCATCCCATTTCACTCAGTCACTGCACCCCAAGCCTGCTCGGGCACTGCATCCCTATTAACTCAGTCACTCCTTCCCAGTACGTCAGTCACTGCATCCATTGTCCCACAGTAACTGCATCACATTTCCATCAGGCACTGCATCTCATTTCACTAATTCACTGCATCCCATTTCACGCAGTCACTGCATCCCATGTCCGTGTGTCACAGGACCCGATGTCCCTCAGTCACTGCATCCCATTTTACTCAGTCAGTGCATCCCTTTTCGGTCAGGCACTGTATCCCATTTCCCTCAGTCACTGCACCCCAAGCCCGCTCGGGCACTGATTCCCTATTAACTCAGTCACTGCATCCCATGTCCCTCAGTCACTGCATCTCAATTCCCTCAGTCATTGCATCCCATTTCACTCAGCCACTGCATCACAGTTCACTCAGTGACTGAATCACAGTTCACTCAGTGACTAAATCACAGTTCACTCAGTCACTGCATCCCATTGTCCTCAGTCACTGCATCCCATTTCCATCAGTCACTGCATCCCATTTCACTCAGTCAATGTATCTCATTTCACTCAGTCACTGCATCCCATTTCACTCAGTCACTGCATCCCATTTCACTCAGTCACTGCACCCCAAGCCCGCTCGGGCACTGCATCCCTATTAACTCAGTCACTCCTTCCCAGTACCTCTGTCACTGCATCCCATTTCCCTCAGTCACTGCATTCCATTTCACTCAGTCAATGTATCTCATTTCACTCAGTCACTGCATCCCATTTCACTCAGTCACTGCATCCCATTTCACTCAGTCACTGCATCCCATTTCACTCAGTCACTGCACCCCAAGCCTGCTCGGGCACTGCATCCCTATTAACTCAGTCACTCCTTCCCAGTACGTCAGTCACTGCATCCATTGTCCCACAGTAACTGCATCACATTTCCATCAGGCACTGCATCTCATTTCACTAATTCACTGCATCCCATTTCACGCAGTCACTGCATCCCATGTCCGTGTGTCACAGGACCCGATGTCCCTCAGTCACTGCATCCCATTTTACTCAGTCAGTGCATCCCTTTTCGGTCAGGCACTGTATCCCATTTCCCTCAGTCACTGCACCCCAAGCCCGCTCGGGCACTGATTCCCTATGAACTCAGTCACTGCATCCCATGTCCCTCAGTCACTGCATCTCAATTCCCTCAGTCACTGCATCCCATTTCACTCAGCCACTGCATCACAGTTCACTCAGTGACTGAATCACAGTTCACTCAGTGACTAAATCACAGTTCACTCAGTCACTGCATCCCATTGTCCTCAGTCACTGCATCCCATTTCCATCAGTCACTGCATCCCATTTCCCACAGTCACTGCATCTCCGTTCCTCAATCACTGCATGCCATTTCACTCAGTCTCTGCAGCCCACTTCACCTCAGTCACTGCATCCCATTTCCCTCAGACACTGCATCCCATTTCCCTCAGACACTGCATCTGATTTCCATCAGTCACTGCATCTGATTTCCATCAGTCACTGCATCCCATTTCCCTCAGTCATTGCATCCCATTTCCCACAGTCACTGCATCTCCTATCCCTCATTCACTGCATCCCATTAACCACAGTCACTGCATCGCGTTACCCTCAGTCACTGCATCACATTACCCTCAGTCAGAGCATCCCATTTCCCACATTCACTGCATCTCCTTTCCCTCAGTCAATGCGTCACATTCCACTGAGTCACTGCATCCCATTCCACAGTGTCACAGCATCCCATTTCACACAGTGACTGCAACCCATTACCCTCAGTCACTGCATCACATTTCACTCAGTCACTGCATCCCATTTCACGCAGCCACTGCATCCCATTTCACGCAGCCACTGCATCCCATTTCACGCAGCCACTGCATCCCATTTCACTCAGCCACTGCATCCCATTTCACTCAGCCACTGCATCCCATTTCACTCAGCCACTGCATCCCAGTTCACACATTCACTGCATCCCATTTCACTCAGCCACTGCATCCCATTTCACTCAGCCACTGCATCCCAGTTCACACATTCACTGCATCTCATTTCACTCATTCAATGCTTCACATGACACTCAGTCAGTGCGTCCCATTTCCCTCAGCCTCTGCATCCCATTTCACTCATTCACTGCGTCCCATTTCACTCAGTCACAGCATGCCATTTCCAACAGTCACCGCATCTCCTTTCCTCTGTTACTGCATCCCATTTCACTCAGTAACTGCAGCACATTTCACTCATTCACTGCATCCCATTGCACTCAGACACGGCATCCCATTTCGCACAGTCACTGCAGCCTATTTCGCACAGTCGCTGCAGCCCATTTCGCTCAGTCGCTGCAGCCCATTTCGCTCAGTCGCTGCAGCCCATTTCGCTCAGTTGCTGCAGCCCATTTCGCTCAGTCGCTGCAGCCCATTTCGCTCAGTTGCTGCAGCCCATTTCGCACAGTCACTGCAGCCCATTTTGCACAGTCACTGCAGCCCATTTTGCACAGTCACTGCAGCCCATTTCCCGCAGTCACTGCATCCCATTTCCCTCTGTCAGTGCATCCCATTACCGTCAGTCACTGCATCCCATTTCCAGAAGTCACTGCATCCCATTTGCATAAGTCACTGCATCCCATTTGCATAAGTCACTGCATCCCAGTTCACACAGTCACTGCATCCAATTTCACTGAGTCACTGCATCCCGTTTCACTGAGTCACTGAATCGCATTTGTTGTTCTCACTTGATTGCAATGGTCATGATTCTCCTCCAATGGCTTGTCATGTATTTCCAATGCAAAATTTTACCAAGTTTTGATTTTCAATTTTGATTACATGTGTTTCCTCTATTCTATAAGATGCTGCAATAAACTCAAATTTGATAAATCATAATTCAACCACCATTACCTACAGAGTTAATTTCATCAAACAGATCCAACTAGAATTGTCACATTTCCAAATCCTGATTCAACTTTTTCTCATTATGGGCCACGTGGTGAAGAAAAAAGAAACTTAGAGTCAGAGAGATGTACAGTAGGGAAACAGATCCTTTGACACAATTTGTCTATGTTGACCAGATATCCTAAATTAATTTAGTCCCATTTGCCAGCATTTGGCCCATATTCCTCTCAACCCGTCTTATTCATTTACCCATCCACATGCCTTTTAAACGTACAAGCCTCCACCACTTCCTCTGGCAGCTCATTCCATACATGCACCACTATGAAAAAAATCCGGTCCATTTTAAATCTTCCCTGTCTCATTTTTAACCTATTCCCTCCAGTTTTGGATTCCAGCAACCCGGGGAAAAGATCTTGGCTGTTCGCTCTATCCACGTCCCTCGTAATTGTATAAACTTCTATATGGTCAGCCCTGAACTCCAAAGTTCCAAGAAATAGCTGCCTGTTCAAGCCCACGGTATACCTCCAACCTCCGATGCTGGCAACATCCTTGTAAATCTTCTCTGAACCCTTTCAAGTTTACAACATACAACAATACAGCGCAGAACAGGCCTTCGGCCCTCAATATTGCGCCGACATCCTTCCTCTCGCAAGGAGACCAAATTCGATTGCAGTATTCCAAAAGCAGCCGAACCAACGTCCTACATGGCTGCTAAGTGATCTCCCAACTCCTATACTCAATGCACTGACCGATAAAGGCGAGCACACCAAATGTCTCCTCAATATCCTTTTTACCGGTGGCTGTACTTTGATGGAACTACGAAACTGCACTCCAGTGTCTCTTTATTAAGCAACACTCCCCACAACCTTCAGTGTATACGTGCTGCCCTGATTTGCCTTTTCAAAATGTAGCACCTCACATTTATCTAACCTCAACTCAATCTGCCACTCCTCAGTTTATTGGACCTTGTCAATGTCCCATTGTATTCTGAGGTGACCTTCTTGGCTGGCTACTACACCTTCAATCATTGGGAAACTTACTAACCACACCTTCTATTTTCATATCCAAGTCATTGCATCACTTCAACTCCCCCTCCCACTCCCTGGACGACATGTCCATCCTGGGCCTCTTCCAGTGTCACAACCAAACCACCCAGAAACTGGAGGAGCAGCACCTCATATTCCGCCTCGGGAGCTTCCAACTCAATAGCCTCAATATGGACTTGGCCACCCTCAAAATCTCCCCACCCGCCAGCCTCATCCCAAGACTAGTTCCTCCCCTCATCCCCGCCTCCATGACCTGTCCGCCTTCTCTCCCACCAATCCACTCCTCCCACCTCACTGACCAACTCCCACCACTGCTTGGAATTATTCTTCTTTTCACACTTCATCAGCTCGACGTTATTTCTAAAATCTATTTTCCAATTGTTGGAAAAAGTGAGATAAAGAGAAGTAAAAGAAGTTACATTCTTACCACTCGTGAAATCTCTGAATATTCTTCTGTTGAAAGGCCGCCAAGGAACGATGCAATTCTTTTGTCACAAACACTGTGAGGGAGACATCTTTTTCGGTTCCACTAACTCCACCCTAAGGAAGACAAACCCACGTAACATATCTAGTGACTTAAAGCATACTCTATTGTTGCCCAACGTGGAGAGCTGGATGAACACAGCAGGCCAAGCAGCATCAGAGAAGCAAGAAAGCTGATGTTTCGGGACGAGACCCCACTTCAGAAAATTGGCGCTGGAGAATCTGAGATAACAAGGTGTAGAGCCGGATGATACTGCTTGGCCTGCTGTGTTCATCCAGCTTTACACCTTCTTATCTCAGATTCTCCAGCATCTGCAGTTCCTCCTACCTCTATTGTTGCCCTTTCACTTTCCTGAACTAATATGAGCCAGTAGTTTTGTTTAGGCCTGTGTAATCTTCCGGTTATTGGCCTGTACAAAGTCCTGAATTAATTTTGATCGACTGACGGGAGGAGAGATGAATTTTATGGAAATTTTTGTTTTCTACCAATTTGCAGAGGGCATCGTGGGCGATTGAAGGACAGTGTTATTATCCTCCAGGTCTGCGGACTGCATCGTTACCAACTTGCCCATTTGCATATACATACAATATTCATTATGTACCAATAAAACATAATAAACCAATACTGCGTACTAAAAACAACGCTCACATATCAATGGAAATTTAAATATTTATCATAGAGTTTGAAGGGTCGAATTCAATGATACAAAGCAAAAACCAGTGAAGATGAGTGCAGTGGGTCAGCACTTTTGCCACTAAGTGGAGGTTGGCAGTTTGAGGCCACCCAGGAACAAGCAAGTTCTGTCTAACTCCAAGGGCAGCACGGTGGCTCAGTGGTTAGCACTGCTGACTCACAGCGCCAGGGACCCAGGTTCGATCCCACCGTTGGACGATGTTCTGTGCGGAGTTTGTACATTCTGCCCATGCCTGCATGGGTTCCTGCTGGGTGCTCTGGTTTCCTCCCACAGTCCAAAGATGTGCAGGCTAGGTGTATGGGCCATGCCAAACTTGCCCATTGTGTTTAGGGATGTGTAGATTAGGTGTGTTAGTCATGGGAAATGTAGGGTTACTGAGGAAAGGGTCGGGGGATGAGTCAGGGTGAGATGCTCTTTGGAGGGTGGCCGTGGACTTCTTGGGTCAAAAGGGGCTTGTTTCCACACCGTAGGGATTCTATGATATGGAAGTATCTTTTGAAGTGGACATTCATGGGTATGCTGTAACAGAGACCTTGAAATACTGCACAACAAATATTTGGAACTAGACTGTCAATTCAGACATAGCATCAAAAGAGGTCATGGAAGTTGTCACCGATATAAAGCAGGATTGATGAAAATCCAGCAGGAAATGGTGTCAAAAGGCACAGTATCTTTTATTCACCTTCAGTTATTTTGTCCAAGGCACTGGATGCTGGCAGGATTGAAACATTTAAGAAATGCTTCACAAATCACATATAAGGACCTGCACATCTTTGAACAATGGGAGGAAACTGCAGCACCTGGCAGAAGCCCCTCGCAGACGCGGGGAGGACGTGTCAATTCCACACAGATAGTTACCCAAGACTGGAATCTCAATTGGATCCCCAGTGCATGAGCAGCTCTAACCACTGAGCAACTACCTTGCCCAGAAGGGGTTTTATAAGCGCATACATTATTTCCATTAAGACAGATCCAATCCTCTATGTCCAATCAAAATAACATATTGTAGATATCATGACAACAATCATAAATGATTTTGAAGAAGTAAATCAAAAAAATTGAAATAGTTTCCAAGCCTAAATGCTAGATATGGTGCAGTTAAGATGAATAGCGCAACAACAAAAAGGCCATATTTTAGGTGACCATTGGTAACACTTGAAAACTTGCAACAATTCGTCGCCAGTAGTGCTCTGAAGTGGCTTGATGATGCACTCCTTCAGACACTGGAATGAAACTCCAAAGATCACAAATTCTCCTTCAATACCATGTTATAACAGTGACTGCATCAACCTGTGTTTATGGGCCTGACTGGAAACCCACACAACATGCATAAACAAAAACATAATCTAAGGTAATAGGAGAAAAAAATGTATGAGTGCAATGTCTTTGAAAAGCAATTATTTGTAGCGGCTGCAAGCCCATAAGGAATCTCGTTTCGCAGATTATATTCATTTGCACTGCAGGTCATGCCAGTCAGAATCAGTTTTCCTTTCATGACAGATAACTAAAATGTCCATTACAATGAACTTTGGTTGATCAGAAGATTTTAAGTAAGGACTATGTCTTGTGTGAGCTGACGGCATTAGGGGATGGAGAAGGTACATGCACTGCTGGCATCTTGACACCATTGAATGAGCAAGCGTGGATGCAAAGGTTGTAACAGGTAACAATTGTACAGGCAATATCTTTTGAGCTCCTTCCGAGCAGGCCTGGAATACTCTAAAGCTGTGCTAGACCCTCACTTCCTCCAACTTACGTACGCTGCCTTTTCTTTTTGACAAGAAGCACCTCTGTACCTGTCATCCAAGGCTCCTTAATCTTACCCTTTCTTACCTGTCTCAGAGGAACAAATTTATACATCACTCGCAACAACTGCTCCTTGAACAGCCTCCACATGTCTGCCGCGCCCTTTCTGTGGAACAATTGCTCCCAATCTGTACTTCCCAACTCCTGTCTGATAGCATCATAGTTTCCTTGACCCCAGTGAAATATCTTCCCCTGGTAACTGCTCCTTTCACTTTCCATGGCTATGGTAAATGTGAGGCTCTTGCGGTCACTGTCGCCAAAGTGTTCTCCCACCACGAGATCTGACACCTGTCCTGGCTCATCGCCGAGCACCAAATCCAAAATGGCCTCCCCCCTCGTCGGCCTGTCCACATACTGAGTCAGGAAACCCTTCTGAACACACCTGACAAAAACGGCTCCATCCAAACCATCTGCATGAAGGAGGTTTCGATCTATATTGGAAAAGTTGAAGTCACCCATAACAACAACCCTGATACGTTTGCACTTTTCAACAATCTGCCGGCCAATGAGTTCTTCGATCTCCCAACTGCTATTTGGGGTCTGTAGAAAACCCCCAGTGAGGTGACTGCTGCCTTGCTGTTCCGAACTTCCACCCACACTGACTCAGTCGACAAACCTTCCTTGGCAACCTCAGCCCATACCACCGCAGTAGACGAGTCCTCAAAGGTTCTTTCAGCCGCCGTTATACTGTCCTTGACCAACAAAGCCACACCTCCCCCTCTTTTACCACCTTCCCAGACCTTAATGAAAGATCTAAACCCAAGAACCTGCAACATCCATTCCTGACCCTGCTCTATCCATGCCTCCGAAATGGCCACAACATCGAAGTCCCAGGTACCTATCCAAGCTGCAAGCTCACCTACATTATTCCGGATACTCCCGGCATTAAAGTCGTCACACTTCAATCCAGCTTGCTGTCTGCCAGCACACTTCTGTGACAGTGAGGTCCTGACCATGTCCTCCCTACGCTCATCCTCCTGTGTACTGGGACGACACCTCAGTTTCCCATCCCCCTTCTGAGCTCGTTTAAATCCAACCGAATGGCACTAGCCAATTTCCCACCCAGGATATTAGTGCCCCTCTGGTTCAAGTGGAGACCGTCCTGTTTGTACAGGTCCCACCTTCCCCAGAATGAGCCCCAATTGTCCATGTACCTGAAGCCCTCCCACCTGCACCATCCCTGCAGCCACGTCTTCAGCTGAAATCTCTCCCTGTTCTTTGCCTCGCTATCACGTGGTACGGGTGACAAACCAGAGATAACCACTCTTTTGTTCTAGCTCTCGGCTTCCACCCTAGCTCCCTCAAATCCTGCCTGACATCCCTATCCCTCTTTCTACCTATGTCGTTGGTGCCTATGTGGACCACGACTTGGGGCTGGTTAACCTCTCCCCTCAGGACCCTAAACACACGATCCGAGACATCACAGACCCTGGCACCTGGTAGGCAACACACCAATCGTCAGTCTCTTTCGTTCCCGGCAAATCTTCTATCAGTCCCTCTAACCATTGAGTCCCCAATGACTATCACTCTCTTCCTATCCCCGCTTCCCTTCTGTGCAAGAGGGACAGACTCTGTGCCAGAGACCTGCACCCTACTGCATACCCCTGCTAACTCATCCCCCGGAACAGTATCCAAAATGGTATAGTTGTTTTTCAGGGGAGCGACTGCAGGGGATTTCAGGGGAACGACCACAGCGGAAGGTTAGTCAAGCTACACCGGGTAAACGTGCATTTTTGGCTGAAGAAACATCTGTTTCAATGTGAGCTAATGGAAGAAGCCATGGAGTCAAAGCTAAACATTTCGACAATAAGACAACCATTCTTAAAAGCAGCAGACAGCGTGAAAAGGAAATGAGCTGCTTTAATATCCACTTAAAATTTATGTGGAATATCAGATGGAATTTTCTTATTGACTACATTGTGCAATCATGTCGAGCTAAAAATGTTAACTGCATTAATTAATACTAACCAGAAACGGACTTTGTCGTAAATGGTTTGACGATTTTCTGTATCTGGAACGTCCCTTTTCCTTCTCCAACGAAGATCGTACCAACCTATGGTACCAAACTGTGAGTCAAACGGATGGGACACATAATCTTTAAATTCCTCATCAAAACAGTCTCATCGTATGGTTCTGTGCAATAAAAGAGAAAGAATAAACATGTTTCCCACAATTTTGCTCATGTTTACGAACAGAATGCTCAAATTCAAAAGGTTTGGGCTGGCATGTCTGCTTTCTCCAGCCTGTTTAAACTGTTCCATTCAATGTGAAATTTGTGTTAAGTTTTAGCACACCGGTCGATTTGATCTGCGCCACCACCTTCTATTAGTCATACATGCTTTCCCCCGCTTCCTGTAATACGTTCCTTGAAGTGTTCAATGAGATTTTGATTTTAAATCTTATCGTCATATTCTTTTGATTCTCAAGCATCAATGAATCTGATGTTGCCGCCATTCCATGCAGTGCACAGCACGTCAAACAGGAGTCTTGCTCTTGCCATGAGCACTGAGGTAGTATGGGGTCACAACTGTCTCATAGTTCAGAATGAAATTCTACATTTAGGGCTATGAAGAGTCATGCAGTTAATTTTATTTGACATGCTATTTCTTTTCTTCACAAATATGCTGGATTTAAAGTGATCTTCACCCTCATTTAAAATGAATCCAACGTAAAACCAGCAAATCCAAATTTTAATTTGAGTTCAGTGTTACACAAATATATGACTTTTTAAAAAATTATATTCGAGTCAACATTAACATTTCATTCCCTGACACCGGGTGAACTTACTTTTAAATTCCAATTTTCCTTCGGTATTAACGGAGAGGTGAGCCTTTTTGCAAGCACCGAAAGGCTGCACCAGTTTATGCTAAAACTTGCGGAACTGTAAGTTTCACAAATATGTTCCTATTAAACACTAATTGCTATTGAAGCAGTATGAAGCCAAATTCATTCAACTGGACAGCAAAAACGGTCAAGATTTTAAAAGCAAGCAACTATTTTGAAGTCACTCTTCGAACTAAATTCCATCTTGGTGTCTGAGAGTCCATCGGTTCCTCACTCTCAACGAACCATTCAACTGTCATGCAATTACTGAAACACACAGACAAAAAACATCAAAGTTAACGGTCACTAAGATTTTGAGAGTGATTTGGAATTCGTACTCAATACCCCCTGGGGAAAATCTGTTCCAATCTGGATAGTACTCACTTATCACCATCCCACCTACCTTCCCCAGCACCTCCTCCCCCTCCACACTGTTTGTTTCTGAGCTCCCTTCCACTCTCCATTTCTCAGGAAGGGTCCTGACCCAAAACCTCACCTTTCTTGAGCCTCTGATGCTGCCTGCCCTGCTGTGTTCCTCCAGCTCCACAATGTGTTATCTCAGACACCAACATTGGCAGTTCTCACCATCTGGATAACTCATTCTCACCTTGTCACAAGTGATTTATACTCATTATCTTTTCAGATGACGCATGTACATGTATATACATAAATATACATATTGCACTTGTATGCCTGAGCCACTAACCGAGAGGATATTTTAAAAGAGTCTCTTCATATCTGCATGAAAGAGAAATCATCAAGGTCATAACTTTCATTTTAGGAATAACTCGAACATTCAAAGTACTCACAGTCAGTGTCCCATTTCCTTGACCAGTCAATTTGATGTGAATCTTTCTTCCAAGTGGAAACTATAACAGCAATTATATTTGAGAGTCAAACACTTCATTGCATCACCAATATTTCCTTGTCTGTTTGAAGCATAAGATAATGAAATAATCATGGACAGATTGGCCAACAGTGTAATTTAATGTGTGTTATGGCAACTCAAAATCACAACCATTGAAGTGATCTTTCAAAAGCTGTTGTCAGACAACAGAGCACTTTTTGAGATGCAGTAATGAACATACTTCCTGAGATGAAAATAATATATGCCGAATTAATTCCAAAGAATACCTTTACAATTAAAAAGAAGCTAAAAATCTCTTTACATTGCGAAGCTTGTCAGATTGCTATTAGTCAATGGAAATCGTTCAGAACAATTATTTATTCCCAGATCAAAAGGAAGTGTATACATTTCATTTTCACATCTTATCCAAGAGAGAAAAAAAAAACACCTTCATGAATGCATTGTCAAACAAGACTCACAAAAAAAGTCATTTGGCCTATTGAATATTCCTCCATCATTCGGTGAGATCATGGTTGATCTCATTACATTTATCATGACACATTTCCACCAAACCCTCCTTATAGCTAATACATTCCGATCCAAGTAACATCCCGGTAAATCTCTGTTTCTGTGCCATGCCTTGTCTTTCTAAATATTTTTTCAGTCATCTACAAATTTAGCCACAGCACATGCACCTCTTTCCTCCAAGTCATTAATAAACAAGCTGAAGACCTGTGGTTCCTTCAGCGCGACCTCATTTCTTACTGACAAGCCAACCCTGGCATCTCCGTCCATTTGTATCGGAGATAATGGGAACTGCAGATGCTTCAGAATCCAAGATAACAAAGTGTGGATCTGGATGAACACAGCAGGATGAACACCAAGAAGGCGAGGGGTCTCGGCACAAAACGTCAGCTTTTACGCTCCTGAGATGCTGCTTGGCCTGCTGTGCTCATCCAGCTCCACACTTTGTTATCTCTGTCCATTTGCCTGTTCTTTCTATCGGACATGAATCATTGGATATTTCGTTCCCAACACTTATCCCCTAACAACCACCTCTCTGTGATACCCAGAGTGACGTATCTGTCAATTTCAATCGGCACCACAAACTCATTCACTTTGTTTCATACACTCCCTGCAATTCAATACAAGATCTTCAGTCTGGCATTTACAGCCACCCTTCTTATCTGCTGCAGCTGAAGTGAGACTCCTGACCATTTCCATACTTTTTGTCCTATTACTTGCTCAGGAAACTTTGCTGAGCACTTACCAGCTTCTAACTTTTTCCACAATTTTCCATGCAACTGAGCTCACCCACTCCACACTTTTTATTTTAACGCCCGAGCCCCAGACCTAGCTCTGTATTTTGCGAGGATACTTGTCCCAATATGATTCTCGTCGAGCCTATAACACCAGAACGACTCCCTCCTTCCCCATACCGATGCCAATGTCCCATGAATTCAAACACATTTCTGCCATGCCACCATTTGAACAATGCATTTGCATCTATAATTATGCTCACACCGTGCCAAATTGCTCAGTTAATAATCCAGAGATTATTACCATTCTGGTTCTGCTTTCTCACCTCAGCACCTCATAATCCCTCAGCAGAACCTCTTTCCTCTTTCTTCCATATCAATGGTACCTGTGTGGACCACGATAGCTGGATTTCTACTCCTCCCACTTCAAGTTCCTTTGTAGCCGAGATGGAATCTCCTGAACCTGGGCACCAGGCAGGCAACACTATTTTCAAGACTCTCGATCCTGGTCACAACGAACAGTGTTCATTCCCCAAACTACACTACCTCTGATTATAACTACATTTCACTTTTTATCCCCTCTTCAATGTCCCCCTGTACCACAGTGCTACAGTCAGTTTACTCATCTTCCCTATACCGTGCACTCTCATCCACACAGGAAGAAAGAATCTCAAACCTGCTGGATAAGATCAAAGGCCAAGGTTCCTTCTGCACTACATCCTGGATCCTTCCACCTGCCCTGTTCTTTGTCATTGGCCACTGACCAAGTTTCAGCTACTTAACCTAAGGTGTGTGACTGCCTCCTGAAGCACAGCATTCCCTGGTAACTCTGCCCCACATGATTTGTTGATTGGTAAAAACTAAGATTCCAGTTCATCAACCCTAAGCTGGAGTATGGGGCCTGACCACTCGCCCGTCATGTCGGTACAAATCATCATCTGGCCTGGCATCTCCATTTCAATTACTTCGATCTTAATTTGATTTGAAAACATTCTGGTCTTTTAGTTTGTAGCCTGGAAATATTTCTCCGATTTACTTTCAATCTGAAAGCTACCGATAATAGATTCTTAAACCAGTAGCGATCTCCAACCAATGAACCTGGTTCACCCTCTCGGTCCCTGATTCTGGCTTCAATTCACCCTGTCTCAAAAAAAATGCTTCCGAACTATCAGGTAAAAAAAGCAAGCAAATGGCACCTCTTACCCTCTGCACTGACTTACCGCATTGCCACCAAGTTCCCCAAAATATATATTCACTTGGTGCATTTCACTCGAGATGTGATCTCGCCTTCCAGAACGTGCAAAGCATACTGATCCATAGCAATATACTACCTTCAAAACCTCAGCTCTTAGCTTATTACTTTTGAGTACATTCTCAAATGCTTTCTCCAAGTCCAAACACAACACATTTTACTGGTTTTCCTCTGTTAATTCTCCTCCCAAAACTTCCTCCAAAAACCCAAACAAATTAGCCAGACATAATTTCTCTTTCATCAGGCTATGGTGATTCTGTTTGATTAGATTCTGATTTTCCAAATGACCTGCTATTATTTTCTTCATAGTTGATTGCCACCTATTTCCAACAATAGATGTTAGGCTGGTTCGGTTGTAGTTATCTTCTTTTTGCCTCTCTCCTTTTTAAATAGGGATGTCACATCAGTATTTTTCCAGCCCTCAGATGCTTCTCTCGAATCTAAACCTTTTCGGGAAATTACAATCAATGCATACACCGACTCTGAAGCTCATTGTTGAGAATCTTAGAAAGTAAACCATCACGGCAAAGAGTCCAATCTGCTTTTACTCCATCAGATTGTCGACTGCTACTTCTCTCATGGTACTGATGGTGTGGTAGTGATGTGTTTAATTCCTCCCTGTATTCTTTCGTAATAAGGGGATCCTTGAAGTATCTTCACTGTAAAGACTACCCTTTTCTCATAATCACTGATAATGGGAACTGCAGATGCTGGAGAATCCAAGATAACAAAGTGTGAAGCTGGATGAACACAGCAGGCCAAGCAGCATCTCAGGAGCACAAAAGCTGACGTTTCAGGCCTAGACCCTTTTCTCATTATCATTGTTTCTTGATTTAAAAATTAACCTGGCCGTTACAGCCTAGCATATGATTAATGGCATTACCTCTAAAACCTTCTTGGCTAAAGTGTTCAATAAATTGCTACAACCTGAAAGAAGAAATTCTTCCCTGAATTAATGGGCAACCAATTTGAAAATGTGGCCTCTGGTCGTAAAATCTTTCACAAATGGGAGTAATCTCGACGGATATACACTATCAAGCCTCTTAAGAATCTTAAATGTCGAAAAAATAAGATTGTTTTCAATCTTATAAACGCCAATGAACGTAGTCCCTGCCTGCCCAACTTTCCTAAGCAGAGCAATCCCCTCCGCCATTTCCGAAATCAACCCAGTCAACATGAGGTGTACGGCCTCCGCAGCATTCGCTCTGTGGCCGTACATGACTTGTAAGTTACCATCTTGCTGCTACAACTCTACTTCTATTTACGATGCAGTCCTCTGTCCATCCGAACATACTACCCTTGAACACACGGGCTCTTTTCCTTCGAGACACCTTACGAGCTGTACCTTATCAAATGCTTTGTTGAAATCTCAATGTACTACATCAACTGGTGGTCCTTCATCAGTAATGTTTGTTTCCTTCTCAAAGCACTGTAGCAAGTTTGTCAAGTATTATTTCCCCGTTATGAAAGGATGTTAACTCTGTAGGATGTTATAGCACACTCAGTACCCTGTTATTTCATCTTTCATTGCCGGCATGAACATCTACCCAGGTTGACCTAAATTGGCAATACTTGCTTACTATTTTGTCCAAGTATCTTTGTAATAATGGTGTTATGTTCACAATCTTTCAATCCTCTGAGAATTTTCCACAATCTAAGGATTCTTGGAGCATTATCATCAGTGCCTCCATTGTATCTGAAGCTGCGCTGTTCAACATGAGAGGATACAACTCATCACACCCCTTGGATATTTTCTCTGCTGATTGGAGTCAGGCTTGGAATTCTGTGCAGTGACATTCACTTTTAACAGTTTGCCAAATACTACCAGGAACAGAAATTGTCATCCAGCTGCAACTAAACTAAAGCTTTCAGCACAGAAGGAAGTGTTTCAATTCATTATGAACCTAATAACTCCTGAAAAGGGCAATACAATTTGCCTCAGTCCATAAATGTTCTTCCTCCAACATCCTGAGATGCATTATCTGTATTTCTTCAAATTTACCACAGAATCTGTTTCAATCATCCTTTCAGCAATACGCATGACAACAATTCGGCATTCTTAGTCCCCCTGTAGCCTCCATTGCACATGTGCATTCTTAGATGATTATTTATTTGTGTGCCTGCTTTTTTGCTCGAATGGATAAAGGTAAATTTCTGTTCTTTTGTCATCAGAGCTATTGCCTCCTCACTCTCATCTTCCTTGTTTTATTCTGTGCTGGAATATTTAATTTGTTGACATATCTGAAATATGTTGTTGAATGGATTGGGTTTTGTAACATTGTATTCCCCAGAGACCATCTACCGATGCTGTTGCTTGTTCTAACAGTTATTATCTCGCAGAGTAGAAAATGCAGTTTGAAAGCAATGGAACATTATCGATGAAGAAGTTGATGCATAAATTGCTGCGATCTTCCAAACTACAAACTCACCTTCAATTCTTTCTCGGTCAGAGCATTATGCCGGCGCAAATGAATCGTGTTCTCAATGGGACTTCCAAAACCATGGAATTGAATTTGCATGTTGATTTCTTCTTCCCTCTTCAGAAATGCAAAGTAGTATCGTGATGAAGCTTCCAAGGCGATGATTGTGTCCTTCAATGAAGGGAAAAGTGACTTTTAGATTCATGGAAATATTTCACTACTTCTATAGACATGAAAGGCAAACATTCTCCCTGCATATGACCCAGTCTCATTTTATCGTATCTTTCTGATTTTACACGCCATGGGATAATCATTGCAGTGTAACAGAAATGTTGATCATGGAAATTTATCACTGTTTTCAGAAATAATGGCAAATTTTCAACATCTTGCAATTGTATGAAGGCTCAGTCTCATCACACCTCGCCTGCTGCACAAAGACATTCTTACACTGCTTTGAATGTTAGGGCTGAAACAAAACACAATCATGACACAAATGCATCAACACACCACTTTCAACAGGATCTGATATCCTTGCCAGGCACTGGAGGGGTTGCGGAGACTGGTGAGTGGATAAAGTCGTTCCTCTGTTCAAGCAGGAAAACAGGGACTTTCCAGGAAACTACAGACTGGTGAGTGTCTCATGTCTCAAAAGTATGGGCTAATAAGGGACAGCCAGCATGGCATTATGCGGGGCAGGTTATGTCTTACCAAGTCAGTTGAAGTTTTCAAGGAGGTGACAAGGGTGATCAATTAGGGTAGAACAGTTGATAACATATCCATGGATTTTACGAAGGTTTTCAACAAGGTCCCTCATGGTATGCTCATCCAGAAGATTAAGATCCATGAGATCCATGGTGACTTGGCCTGCCCATATAAGGCAGACGGTAGCGGTGGAAGGCTAACAAAGAGAACACAGTATAGGGCTGGAGGAACACAGCAGGCCAGGCAGCATCAACAATGTCAGCTTTCCTGTTCCTCTGATGCTGCCTGACCTGCTGCGTTCCTCCAGCTCCACACTTGGTTAACTCTGATTCCAGCATCTACAGTTCTTGCCGTCCCAGTGGTGGAAAGCTGTTTTTCTGGCTGCAGCTCAGTGACGAGTGGTGTTCCACATCGATGTGACTTCTGCTGTTTGTGATATATGGAAATGACTTGGTTGCAAACGTAGATGGGGGATCACTAAGTTTGCAGATGATATAAGGACCAATGGACTTGTGGGCAGCTTTCAAGGTTGTCAAAGGACACAGCAAGATACAGACCAATTGCAAACACGAGCGGAGAAATGGCTGATGGAATTAAATCTGGGCAGGCATGAGGTGTTGCATTTTAGGAGACCAAGTGTTAAGGGAAGGGATACAGTTAATGGCAGGACCCCAAACAGCAGTGATGTCCAGAGGGATCTTGGGGTCCCAGACCATAACTCCCTGACAGTAGCCACACAAGTAGATAGGGTGGTCAAGAAGGCATATCGCATGCTTGCCTTTATTCATAGGGGAACTCAGTGCAAGAGTCAGGATGTCACACTGCAGCTTTGCAAGACTTTGGTGAGACCACACAGAGCATTGCATCCAATTCTGGCCGCCACATTACACTAAGGATGTGCAGACTTTGGACAGGGTGCAGAAGAGATTTACCAGCATGCTGACTGGAATAGAGGGTATGAACGAGAGGGAGGAGCTGGAAAAAATTCTTCGTTTTCTCTGGGGCAGTAGAAGCTGAGGGCAGGCTTGATGGAAGTCTATAAAATTAGGAGATACATAAATACAGCTAACGGTCAGAAAATTTCTCCCCCGGATTTGAAGTGTCCACTATTAGGGGGCATGCATTTAAGCTGAGGGGGGGAGGTAGTTCAAAAGAGATGTGAGGGGCAAATATTTCACACTGAGCATGTTAAAAGTGTGGAATACATTGCCTGGGGTGGTAGTGGATGCAGATACGATGAAAGCATTTGAAAGGGACTTATTAATTAAGTGCACAAATATGCAAGGAATGGAGGACTATGGATCAAGGACAGGCAGAAGGGATTTTTTCATTTGTTGTCATGTTTGGCCCAACATGGTGGGCCAAAGGGCACATTCCTGTTGCTGTCGTGTTCCAAGTTTTATGCTCACCTGTGTCATGATTGCAAAAAGTAGGATTGGGAAGAATTTTTGAGAAGTGTTTGTGAACATTATTTCATGTAAGGACAAACGGGATAAGGATTAGGTGACACAGCACAATCAGATCTTGGAGGCCATGATGAATCATAGGGACCTCACAAGCACCAATGATCAGAGGGATCTCAGGATCTTGATGTGTATGCCTGTTGATCCCCCAATGTAATGGACCAGGTCGTTGAAGTGGTTTGGAAGGCAGATTGGATACTTGTCTTTATTAGACTTAATATTAAGTGGTAGAGTTTCAGAATAGGCAGGGTATGTGCAACACTGTTGGGCCTAACCAACATTAAGTCAACAATGAGGAAATACAGTGAGACTTGGACAACGATCAGGCTTGGCCTGATAAAGGATAAGTTACATTTGCACCAGACAAGTGCTCAGCAGCAATCAGCTCCAACAAGAGAGAATATGACCATCTCAAAAAAATTCCATGTCCTTACCCTCACATCATCCTTACATTTATTTTTTTTAAAATGTGCAAGTGCAATCCAAGCCATGCAAGGCTATGGGCCAGGTGTTTGAAATGAGGTCAGAACAATTCAGTGCTTGTCCTTGACTGTCACAGAATCTGTCAGCTTAAGAATGTATTTCTCCTGTGTTGTAGACTACTGAGGTGCTTGGCTATCCACTAAACCAAGGTTAACACTGATCTAAAACTAAACTGGGTCAGTTATATAATCAGTAGTAGCCAGATCCATAGGACAAACCACCCTGCTGTGGGACAGAGTAAGGCAAATCCAAGTGAGCGAGTGTGGTTGGAGACTCATTCGTTGGGGGCATAGATTCTGTAGCCACATTTGAGACACCAGGGCTGTGTGTTGCTTCCCTGGTGCCAAGGTCAAGGACATCTCTGAGTGGTTGCAACAAATTCTTAAAGGGGAGGGTGAGCAGCCAGAGGCCACCGTGCACGTTGGGACCAATGACATGGGCAGAAAGAGGGATGACATCCTGCGGACTATGTACAAGGAGTTAGCAAAGAAGCTGAAAGGCAGGACCGAGAGGGTAATAATTTATGGGTTGCCATGAGTGCCACATGTTAGTGAGCTAAGTCAGAGAAAGATAGGTGAGATGAATGCATGGATAAGGAGCTGGCACAGGGGGCAGGGTTTCCGGTTCATGGATAATTGGGACCGTTTCTGAGCAAGGGGTGACCTGTGCAAGAGGGATGGGAGGCAAGACGCTGTGAGCGGGTCAGGACAGAGGGGACAAGTCGTTGTGAGCGGGTTACGACGGAGGGAACAAGTGCCTGTGAGCAGGTCAGGAAGGAGGGGAAAGTCGCTGCGAGCAGGTCAGGGCTGCAGGGGCAAGTCGGTGTGAGCGGGTCAGGACGGAGGGGGGCAGTGCCTGTGAGAGGGTCAGGGCTGAGGGGGCAAGTCACTGTGAGCGGGTCAGGTCTGCGGGTGGCAAGTCGCAGTGAGCGGGTCAGGGCTGCGGGGGGCAAGTCGCAGTGAGCGGGTCAGGACTGCGGGGGGCAAGTCGCAGTGAGCGGGTCAGGTCTGCGGGTGGCAAGTCGCAGTGAGCGGGTCAGGTCTGCGGGTGGCAAGTCGCAGTGAGCGGGTCAGGGCTGCGGGGGCCAGTCCCTGTGAGCGGGTCAGGGCTGCGGGGGGCAAGTCGGAGTGAGCGGGTCAGGGCTGCGGGGGGCAAGTCGCAGTGAGCGGGTCAGGGCTGCGGGGGGCAAGTCGCAGTGAGCGGGTCAGGGCTGCGGGGGGCAAGTCGCAGTGAGCGGGTCAGGGCTGCGGGGGCAAGTTCCTATCGGCGGGACAGGACTGCAAGGGGCAAGTCCCTGTCAGCGGGACAGGACTGCGGGGGGCAGGTCGCAGTGAGCGGGTCAGGGCTGCGGGGCCAGTCCCTCTGAGCGGATCAGGGCTGTGGAGGCAAGTCATTGTCCGGGACAGGACTGCAAGGGGCAAGTCCCTGTCAGCGGGACAGGACTGCGGGGGGCAAGTCGCAGTGAGCGGGTCAGGACTGCGGGGCCCAGTCCCTGTGAGCGGGTCAGGGCTGCAGGGGACAAGTTGCTGTGAGCGGGTCACGGCTGCGGGGGGCCAGTCCCTGTGAGCGGGTCAAGGCTGAAGGGGCCAGTTGCTGTCAGCTGAACAGGGCTGCGGGGGCCAGGCCCTGTGGGCGCGAAAGGACTGCAGAGGGCAAATCGGTGGGAGCGGGTCAGGGCTGCGGGGGACAGTCCCTGTGAGTGGATCAGGGCTGCGGGGGCCAGCCGCTGTGAGCGGGTCAGGGCTGTGGGGGCCAGTCCCTGTGAGCGGGTTAGGGCTGTGGGGGGCAAATCGCTGTGAGCGGGTCAGGGCCGCGAGGGCCAGTCCCTGTGAGCGCGACAGGACTGCAGGGGGCAAATCGCTGTCAGCAGGACTGGGCTGCGGGGGCCAGCCGCTGTGAGCGGGACAGGGCTGCAGGGGCCAGTTCATGTGAGCAGGTCGGACTGCAGGGGGCCAGTCACTGTGAGCGAGTCAGGGCTGCGGGGGACAGTCCCCATGCGCGGGTCAGGGCTGCGGGGGCCAGTTCCTGTGAGCGGCTCAGGTCTGCGGGGGCCAGTCCCTGTGAGCGGGTGAGGGCTGCGGGGGCAAGTCCCTCTGAGCGCGACAGGACTGCAGGGGGCAAATCGCTGTGAGTGGGTCAGGGCTGCGGGGGCCAGTCCCTGTGAGCGGGTCAGGGCTGCGGGGGCCAGTCCCTGTGAGCGGGGCAGGGCTGCGGGGGCCAGTCCCTGTCAGCGGGACAGGACTGCGGGGGGCAAGTCGCAGTGAGCGGGTCAGGTCTGCGGGGGGCAAGTCGCAGTGAGCGGGACAGGTCTGCGGGGGGCAAGTCGCAGTGAGCGGGTCAGGGCTCCGGGTGGCCAGTCCCTGCAAGCGGGTCAGGGCTGCGGGGGCCAGTCCCTCTGAGCGGTTAAGGGCTGCGGGGGGTAAGTCGCAGTGAGCGGGTCAGGTCTGCGGGGGGCAAGTCGCAGTGAGCGGGTCAGGTCTGCGGGGGCCAAGTCGCAGTGAGAGGTCAGGGCTGCAGGTGGCCAGTCCCTGTGAGCAGGTCAGGGCTGCGGGGGCCAGTCCCTCTGAGCGGGTCAGGACTGAGGGAGGCAAGTCGCAGTGAGCGGGTGAGGGGTGCGGGGGGCAAGTCACAGTGAGCGGGTCAGGGCTGCGGGGAGCAAGTCCCTGTCAGCGGGACAGGGCTGCGGGGCGCAATGTCGCAGTGAGCGGGTCAGGGCTGCAGGGGGCCAGTCCCTGTGAGCGGGTAAGGGCTGAGGGGGCCAGTTGCTGTCAGCTGGACGGGGCTGCGGGGGCCAGTCCCTGAGAGCGGGTCAGGGCTGAGGGGGCCAGTTGCTGTCAGCTGGACGGGGCTGCGGGGGCCAGTCCCTGAGAGCGGGTCAGGGCTGCGGGGGCCAGTCCCTCTGAGCGGGTAAGGGCTGCGGGGGGCAAGTCGCAGTGAGCGGGTCAGGGCTGCGGGGGCCAGTCCCTCTGAGCGGGTCAGGGCTGCAGGGGGCATGTCGCAGTGAGCGGGTCAGGGCTGCGGGGGGCAAGTCGAAGTGAGCGGGTCTGGGGTGCGGGGGGCAATGTTGCAGTGAGCGGGTCAGGGCTGCGGGGGGCCAGACGTAGTGAGCGGGTCAGGGCTGTGGGGTGCAGTGTCGCATTGAGCGGGTCAGGGCTGCAGGGGCAGGCCCTCTGAGCGGGTCAGGGCTGCGGGGGGCAAGTTGCAGTGAGCGGGTCAGGGCTGCGGGGGGCAAGACGCAGTGAGCGGGTCAGGGCTGCGGGGGCAAGTCCCTGTCAGCGGGACAGGACTGCAGGGGGGCAGGTTGCAGTGAGCGGGTCAGGGCTGCGGCGGAGAGTCCCTGTGAGCAGGTCAGGGCTGCGGCGGGCCAGTCCCTGTGAGTGGGTCATGGCTGCGGGGGACAGTCCCTGTGAGCGGGTCAGGGCTGCGGGCGGCAAGTCGCTGTGAGCGGGACAGGGCTGCAGGGGCAAGTCCCTGTCAGCGGGTCAGGACTGCGGGGGGCAAGTCGCAGTGAGCGGGTCAGGGCTGCGGGGGCCAGTCCCTCTGAGCGGGTCACGGCTGCAGAAGGCAAGTCGCAGTGAGCGGGTCAGGGCTGCGGGGGGCAAGTCGCAGTGAGTGGGACAGGGCTGCAGGGGCAAGTCCCTGTCAGTGGGTCAGGACTGCGGGGGGCAAGTCGCAGTGAGCGGGTCAGGGCTGCGGGGGGCCGGGCCCCCTGAGCGGGTCAGGGCTACGGGGGGCAGGTCGCAGTGAGCGGATCAGGGCTGCGGGGGCCAAGTCGCAGTGAAATGGGTCAGGTCTGCGGTGAGCAAGTCGCAGTGAGCGGGACAGGGCTGCAGGGGCAAGTCCCTGTCAGCGGGTCAGGACTGCGGGGGGCAAGTCGCAGTGAGCGGGTCAGGGCTGCGGGGGGCCGGGCCCCCTGAGCGGGTCAGGGCTGCGGGGGGCAGGTCGCAGTGAGCGGATCAGGGCTGCGGGGGCCAAGTCGCAGTGAAATGGGTCAGGTCTGCGGGGAGCAAGTCGCAGTGAGCGGGTCAGGTCTGCGGGGGGCCAGTCCCCGTGAGCGGGTCAAGGCTGCGGGGGGCAAGTCGAAGCGAGCGGGTCAGGACTGCAGCGGGCAAGTCCCTGTCAGCGGGACAGGACTGCGGGGGGCCAGTCGCAGTGAGCGGGACAGGACTGTGGGGGGCAAGTCGCAGTGAGCGGGTCAGGGCTGCGGGGACAAAGTCGCAGTGAGCGGGTCTGGGCTGCGGGGGCCAAGTCGCAGTGAGCGGGTCTGGGCTGCGGGGGGCAGTGTCGCAGTGAGCGGGTCAGGGTTGCGGGGGGCCAGTCCCTGTGAGCTGGTCAGGGCTGCGGGGGCCAGTCCCTTTCACCAGGTCAGGGCTGCGGGGGGCAAGTCGCAGTAAGCGGGTCAGGGCTGCGGGGGGCCGGTCCCCGTGAGCGGGTCAGGTCTCAAGGGGGCAGGTCGCATTGAGCGGGGAGGTCTGGGGGGGGCAAGTCGCAGTGAGCGGGTCAGGGCTGCGGGGGGCCGGTCCCCGTGAGCGGGTCAAGGCTGCGGGGGGACGGTCCCCCTGAGCGGGTCAGGGCTGCGGGGGGCAAGTTGCAGTGAGCGGGTCAGGGCTGCTGGGGGCCAGACCCTGTGTGCGGGTCAGGGCTGCAGGGGCAAGTCGCAGTGAGCGGATGAGGTCTGCGGGGGGCAAGTCGCAGTGAGCGGGTCAGGGCAGCGGGGGGCCAGTCCTTGTGAGCGGGTCAGGGCTGCGGGGGACAGTCCCTCTGAGCGGGTCAGAGCTGCGGGCCAAGTCCCTGTCAGCGGAACAGGACTGCGGGGGGCATGTCCCTGTCAGCGGGACAGGACTGCGGGGGGCAAGTCGCAGTGAGCGGGTCAGGACTGCGGGGGGTCACAGCATTCCATTTCCCACAGTCACTGCATCTCCTTTACCACAGTCACTGCATCTCATTTTCCTCAGTCACTGCATCCCCATTACACTCAGCCACTGCATCCCATTTCACTCAGTCACAGCATCCCATTTGACTCAGTCACAGCATCCTATTCAACGGAGACACTGAATCCGATTCAACTGAGACAGCGCATCCATTTCCCTCAGTCACCGCACCCTATTCCCCACAGTCACGGCATCCCATTTCACTCAGTCACTGCGACCCATTTCACTCAGTCACTGCGTCCCATTTCACTCAGTCACTGCGTCCCATTTCACTCAGTCACTGCGTCCCATTTCACTCAGTCAATGACTCCCATTTCACTCAGTCACTCCATCCCATTTCACTCAGACACTCCATCCCATTTCAGTCAGTCACTGCATCCCATTTCACGCAGTCACTGCATCCCATTTCCCATCGTCACTGCATCTCCTTTCCTCAGTCACTCCATCCCATTTCAGTCAGTCACTGCATCCCATTTCCCACATTCAGTGCGTCTCCTTTCCCTCTGTCACAGCATCCCATTTCACTCAGTCATTGCAACCCATTTCCCACAGTCACTGCATCTCCATTCCCTCAGTCACTGCATCGCATTACCCTCAGTCACAGCATCCCATGTCCCGAAGTCACAGCATCCCACTTCACTCAGTCAGAGCATCCCATTTCACTCAGTCACTGCATCCCATTTAACTGAGACAGTGAATCTCATTGAACTGAGACAGTGCATCCCATTACACTCAGACACAGCATTCCATTTCCCACAGTCACTGCATCTCCTTCCCCTCAGTCACTGCATCTCATTTCCCTCAGCCACTGCATCCCATTCCCCTCAGTCACTGCCTCCCATTTCACTCAGTCACTGCCTCCCATTTCACTCAGTCACTGCAACCCATTTCCATCAGCCACTGCATCCCATTACCCTCAGTCACTGCATCACATTTCACACAGACACTGCATCACATTTCCCTCAGTCACGGCATCCCATTTCACTCAGTGACTGCGTCCCATTTCACTCAGTCAATTCGTCCCATTACACTCAGTCACTGCGTCCCATTACACTCAGTCATTGCGTCCCATTTCCCTCAGTCACTGCAACCCATTTCCCACAGTCACTGCAACCCATTTCCCACAGTCACTGCATCCCATTTCACTCAGTCACTGCATCCCATTACCCTCAGTCACTGCATCCCATTACCCTCAGTCACAGTATCCCATTTCCATCAGTCACAGCATCGCATTTCACTCAGTGAGTGCATCCCATTTCACTCAGTCACTGCCTCCCACTTCACGCAATCACGGCCTCCCACTTCACTCAGTCACTGCATCCCATTTCACCGAGTCACTGCCTCCCACTTCACACAGTCACTGCCACCCATTTCACTCAGTCACTGCATCTCCTTTTGCCATTAACTGCATTACATTACCCTCAGTCACAGCATCCCATTTCACTCAGTCACTGCATCCCATTTCACTCAGCCACTGCATCCCATTTCACTCAGTCACTGCATCCCATTTACCACAGTCACTGCATACCCATTACCCTCAGTCGCAGCATCCCGTTTCCACAGGCACTGCATCTCCTTTCCCTCAGTCACTGCATCCCATTTATCTCAGTCACTGCATCCCATTTCACGCTGTCACTGCATCCCATTTCACGCAGTCACTGAATCACATTTCCCTCAGTCACTGCATCACATTCCCCACAGTCACCGCATCCCATTTCCCACAGACACGGCATCCCATTTCACTCAGCCACTGCGTCCCATTTCCCTCCGTCGTTGCATCCGATTTCCCACAGTCACTGCATCTCCTTTCATCAGTCACAGCTTGCCATTTCCCACAGTCACTGAATCACCTTTCCCTCAGTCACTGCATCCCATTCCACTGAGGCACAGCATCCCATTTCACTCAGTCACTGCACCCCATTTCACTCAGTCACAGCATCGCATTTCACTCAGTCACAGCATCCCATTTCACTCAGTCACTGCATCCCATTTCACTCAGTCACTGCATCCCATTTCACTCAGCCACTGCATCCGATTTCACTCAGCCACTACATCCCATTTCCATCAGCCAATGCTTTCCATTTCACTCAGTCACTGCATCGCATATCACTCAATCACTGCATCCTAATTCACTCAATCACTGCAACCCGTTTCCAAAAGTCACTGCGTCTCCTTTCCTTCAGCCACTGCATCCCAATTCCCTCAGTCACTGCATCCAATTGCACGCAGTCACTGCATCCCATTTCAATCAGTCACTGCATCCCATTTCACTCAGTCACTGCATCCCATTTCACTCAGCCACTGCATCCCATTTCACTCAGCCACTGCATCCCATTTCACTCAGCGACTGCATCCCATTTCACTCCGTCCACTGCATCACATTTCACTCAGCCACTGCATCCCAGTTCACTCAGCAACTGCATCCCAACTCACACAGCCACTGCATCCCAATTCACACAGTAACTGCATTCAGTTTCACTTATTCACTGCATCACATTACACTCAGTCAGTGCGTCCCATTATACACAGTCAGAGCGTCCCATTTCCGTCAGTCCCCACATCCCATTTCCCACAGTCACTGCATCCCATTTCCCTCAGTCACTGCATCCCATTTCACTCAGTCACTGCATCCCGTTTCTCACTGATGCTGCATTCAATTTCCGTCAGGTACTGAATCCCATTTTCTCAGTCACTGCAATCGATTTCCCTCAGTCACTGCATTCAATTTCCCACATTGACTGCATCCGATTTGACTCAGTCCATGGCATCCCATTTCACTCAGTCACTGCATCCCATTTCCCTCAGTTCGGCATTCCATTTCACTCAGTCACTGTATCCCATTTCACTCAGTCACTGCAACCCATTACACTCAGTCACAGCATCCCGTTTCCACAGGCACTGCATCTGCTTTCGCTCAGTCTCTGCATCCCATTTCCATCAGTCACTGCATCCCATTTCACTCAGGCACTGCAGCCCATTTCACTCAGGCACTGCAGCCCATTTCACTCAGGCACTGCAGCCCATTTCACTCAGGCACTGCATCCAATTTCACTCAGGCACTGCATCCAATTTCACTCAGGCACTGCATCCAATTTCACTCAGGCACTGCATCCCATTTAACGGGTACAGTGAATCCTATTCAACTGAGACAGTGCATCCATTTCCATCAGTCACAGCATCCCACATTCACAGTCACTGCATCTCCTTTCCCTGTCACTGCATTCCATTTCCATCAGTCACTGCATCCCATTACCCTCAGTCACTGCATCCCATTTCCTACAGTCACAGCATTTCCTTTCCCTCAGTCACTGCATCCCATTTCCCACAGTCACTGCATTTCCTATCCCTCAGTCACTGCATCCCATTTCGCTCAGCCACGGCATCCCCTTTCACTCAGCCACGGCATCCCATTTCACTCAGGCACGGCATCCCATTTCACTCAGGCACGGCATCCCATTTCACTCAGCCACTGCATCCCATTTCACTCAGCCACTGCATCCCATTTCACTCAGCGACCGTATCCCAGTTCACACAGTCACCACCTCCCAGTTCAGACAGTCACTGCATGCCATTTCACTAATTCAATGCTTCACATTACACTCAGTCAGTGCGTCCATTTTCACCTAGTCTCTGCGTCCCATTTCAATCAGTCACTGCATTCCATTTCAATCAGTCACTGCATCCCATTTCCCTCAGTCACTGCATCCCATTAACTTCAGTCACAGGATCCCATTTCAAACAGACACTGCATCCCAGTTCACAGTCACTGCATCCCAGTTCACATAGCCACTGCATCCCATTTCACATAGCCACTGCATCCCATTTCACACACCAACTGCACCCCATTTCACTGAGACACTGCATCCCATTACCATCAGTCACTGCATCCCATTACCATCAGTCACTGCATCCCATTACCCTCAGTCACTGCATCCCATTACCCTCAGTCACTGCATCCCATTACCATCAGTCACTGCATCCCATTACCCTCAGTCACTGCATCCCATTTCCCTCAGTCACTGCATCCCATTTCCCTCAGTCACTGCATCCCATTTCGCTCAGTCACTGCATCCCAGTTCACTCAGTCACTACATCTCCTTTCCATCAGCCACTGCATCCCATTTCCCACCGTCACTGCATCCCATTTCCCTCAGTCACTGCATCCCATTTCCATCGGTCACTGCCCCCATTTCCTTCAATCACTGCATCCCATTCCACTCAGTCACTGCATCCCATCTCACTCAGTCACTGCATCTCCTTTCCCTCAGTCAGTGCATCTCCTTTCTGGCAGTCACTGCATCTGCTTTCCTGCAGTCACTGCATCCTATGACCCTCACTCACTGCATCCCATGACCCTCACTCACTGCATCCCATTACCCTCAGTCACTGCATCCCATTACCCTCAGTCACGGCATCCCATTACCAAGAGTCACTGCATCCCATTTCCTACAGTCAGTGAATCTCCTTTCCCACAGTCACTGCATCTCCTTTTGTCATTCATGGCATCCCATTTCACACAGTCACTGCATCCCATTTCACTCAATCACTGCATCCCATTTCCCACAGTCAGTGAATCTCCTTTCCCACAGTCACTGCATCTCCTTTTGTCATTCATGGCATCCCATTTCACTCAGTCACTGCATCCCATTTCACTCAATCACTGCATCCCATTTCCCTCAGTCACTACAACCCATTTCCCGCAGTCGCTGCAAACTATTTCAGTCAGACACTGCATCCCAGTTCCCTCAGTCAGTGCATCCCATTTCCCTCAGTCAGTGCATCCCATTTCCATAAGTCACTGCATCCCATTTCCACAAGCCACTGCATCCCATTACCCTCAGTGACTGCATCCCATTTCACTGAGTTACTGCATCCCATTACCCTCAGTCACTGCATCCCATTACCCTCAGTCACTGCATCCCATTACCCTCAGTCACTGCATCCAATTTCACTGAGTCACTGCATCCCGTTTCACTGAGTCACTGAATCGCATTTGTTGTTCTCACTTGATTGCAATGGTCATGATTCTCCTCCAATGGCTTGTCATGTATTTCCAATGCAAAATTTTACCAAGTTTTGATTTTCAATTTTGATTACGTGTTTCCTCTATTCTATAAGATGCTGCAATAAACTCAAATTTGATGAATCATAATTCAACCACCATTACCTACAGAGTTAATTTCATCAAACAGATCCAACTAGAATTGTCCCATTCCCAAATCCTGATTCAAGTTTTTCTAATTATGGGCCACGTGGTTAAGAAAAAAGACACTTAGAATCAGAGAGATGTACAGTCGGGAAACAGATCCTTTGGCCCAATTTGTCTATGTTGACCAGATATCCTAAATTAATTTAGTCCCATTTGCCAGCATTTGGCCCATATTCCTCTCAACCCGTCTTATTCATATACCCATCCACATGCCTTTTAAATGTACAAGCCTCCACCACTTCCTCTGGCAGCTCATTCCATCCATGCACCACTATGAAAAAAATCCGGTCCATTTTAAATCTTCCCTCTCTCATTTTTAACCTATTCCCTCCAGTTTTGGCTTCCAGCAACCCGGGGAAAAGATCTTGGCTGTTCGCTCTATCCACGTCCCTCGTAATTGTATAAACTTCTATATGGTCAGCCCTGAACTCCAAAGTTCCAAGAAATAGCTGCCTGTTCAAGCCCACGGTATACCTCCAACCTCCGATGCTGGTAACATCCTTGTAGATCTTCTCTGAACCCTTTCAAGTTTACAACATACAACAATACAGCGCAGAACAGGCCCTTCAGCCCTCAATGTTGCGCCGACATCCTTCCTCTCGCAAGGAGACCAAAATCGATTGCAGTATTCCAAAAGCAGCCGAACCAACGTCCTACATGGCTGCTAAGTGATCTCCCAACTCCTATACTCAATGCACTGACCGATAAAGGCGAGCACACCAAATGTCTCCTTCATATCCTTTCTACCGGTGGCTGTACTTTGATGGAACTACGAAACTGCACTCCAGCGTCTCTTTATTAAGCAACACTCCCCACAAACTTCAGTGTATACGTGCTGCCCTGATTTGCCTTTCCAAAATGTAGCACCTCACATTTATCTAACCTCAACTCAATCTGCCACTCCTCAGTTTATTGGCCCTTGTCAATGTCCCATTGCATTCTGAGGTGACCTTCTTGGCTGGCTACTACACCTTCAATCATTGGGAAACTTACTAACCACACCTTCTATTTACATATCCAAATCATTGCATCACTTCAACTCCCCCTCCCACTCCCTGGACGACATGTCCATCCTGGGCCTCTTCCAGTGTCACAATCACACCACCCAGAAACTGGAGGAGCAGCACCTCATATTCCGCCTCGGGAGCTTCCAACTCAATAGCCTTAATATGGACTTTGCCACCCTCAAAATCTCCCCACCCGCCAGCCTCATCCCAAGACTAGTTCCTCCCCTCATCCCCGCCTCCATGACCTGTCCGCCTTCTCTCCCACCTATCCACTCCTCCCACCTCACTGACCAACTCCCACCACTGCTTGGAATTATTCTTCTTTTCACACTTCATCAGCTCGACGTTATTTCTAAAATCTATTTTCCAATTGTTGGAAAAAGTGAGATAAAGAGAAGTAAAAGAAGTTACATTCTTACCACTCGTGAAATCTCTGAATATTCTTCTGTTGAAAGGCCGCCAAGGAACGATGCAATTCTTTTGTCACAAACACTGTGAGGGAGACATCTTTTTCGGTTCCACTAACTCCACCCTAAGGAAGACAAACCCACGTAACATATCTAGTGACTTAAAGCATACTCTATTGTTGCCCAACGTGGAGAGCTGGATGAACACAGCAGGCCAAGCAGCATGAGAGGAGCAAGAAAGCTGATGTTTCGGGACGAGACCCTACTTCAGAAAATTGGCGCTGGAGAATCTGAGATAACAAGGTGTCGAGCTGGATGATACTGCTTGACCTGCTGTATTCATCCAGCTTTACACCTTCTTATCTCAGATTCTCCAGCATCTGCAGTTCCTACTACCTCTATTGTTGCCCTTTCACTTTCCTGAACTAATATGAGCCAGTAGTTTGGTTTAGGCTCGTGTAATCTTACGGTTATTGGCCTGTACAAAATCCTGAATTAATTTTGATCGACTGACGGGAGGAGAGATGAATTTTAGAGAAATTTTTGTTTTCTACCAATTTGCAGAGGGCATCGTGGGCGATTGAAGGACAGTGTTATTATCCTCCAGGTCTGCGGACTGCATCATTACCAACTTGCCCATTTGCATATACATACAATATTCATTATGTACCAATGAAACATAATAAACCAATACTGTGTACTAAAAACAACGCTCATATCAATGGAAATTTAAATATTTATCATAGAGTTTGAAGAATTGAATTCAATGATACAAAGCAAAAACCAGTGAAGATGAGTGCAGTGGGTCAGCACTTTTGCCACGAAGTGGAGGTTGGCAGTTTGAGGCCACCCAGGAACAAGCAAGCTCTGTCTAACTCCAAGGGCAGCACGGTGGCTCAGTGGTTAGCACTGCTGACTCACAGCGCCAGGGACCCAGGTTCGATCCCACCGTTGGGCGATTTTCTATGCGGAGTTTGTACATTCTGCCCATGCCTGCATGGGTTCCTGCTGGGTGCTCTGGTTTCCTCCCACAGTCCAAAGATGTGCAGGCTCAGTGTATGGGCCATGCCAAACTTGCCAATTGTGTTTAGGGATGTGTCGATTAGGTGTGTTAGTCATGGGAAATGTAGGGCTACTGAGGAAAGGGTCGGGGGAAGATTCAGGGTGAGATGCTCTTTGGAGGGTGGCTGTGGACTTGTTGGGTCAAAAGGGGCTTGTTTCCACACTGTAGGGATTCTATGATATGGAAGTATCTTTTGAAGTGGGCATTCATGGGTATGCTGTAACAGAGACCTTGAAATACTGCACAACAAATATTTGGAACTAGACTGTCAATTCAGACATAGCATCAAAAAAGGTCATGGAAGTTGTCACCGATATAAAGCAGGATTGATGAAAATCCAGCAGGAAATGGTGTCAAAAGGCACTGTATCTTTTATTCATCTCCAGTTATTTTGTCCAAGGCACTGGATGCTGGCAGGATTGGAACATTTAAGAAATGATTCACAAATCACAAGTAAGGACCTGCACATCTTTGAACAATGGGAGGAAACTGGAGCACCTGGCAGAAGCCCCTCGCAGACGCGGGGAGGACGTGTCAATTCCACACAGATAGTTACCCAAGACTGGAATCTCAATTGGCTCCCCAGTGCATGAGCAGCTCTAACCACTGAGCAACTACCTTGCCCAGAAGGGGTTTTATAAGCCGATACATTATTTCCATTAATAGCTGGGGTAAGACAGATCCAATTCTCTATGTCCAATCAAAATATCAGATTGTAGATTTCATGACAACAATCATAAATGATTTTGAAGAAGTAAATCAAAAAAATTGTAATAGTTTCCAAGCCTAAATACTAGATATGGTGCAGTTAAGATGAATAGCGCAACAACAAAAAGGCCATATTTTATGTGACCATCGGTAACACTTGAAAACTTGCACCAATTCGTCGCCAGTAGTGCTCTGAAGTGGCTTGATGATGCACTCCTTCATACACTGGAATGAAACTCCAAAGATCACAAATTCTCCTTCAATACCATTTGTAAGAGTGACTGCATCAACCTGTGTTTATGGGCCTGACTGGAAACCCACACAACATGCACAAACAAAAAAATAATCTACGGTGATAGGAGAAATAAATGTACGTATGAAACGTCTTTGAAAAGCAATTGTTTGTCGTGGATGCAAGCCCATCAGGAATCTCGTTTCGCAGATTATATTCATTTGCACTGCAGGTCATGCCAGTCAGAATCAGTTTTCGTTTCATGACAGATAACTAAAATGTCCATTACAATGAACTTTGGTTGATCAGAAGATTTTAAGTAAGGACTATGTCTTCTGTGAGCTGACGGCATTCGGGGATGGAGAAGGTACACGCACTGCTGGCATCTTGACACCATTGAATGAGCAAGCGTGGACGCAAAGGTTGTAACAGGTAACAATTGTACACGCAATATTTTTTCAGCTCCTTCTGAGCAAGCCTGTAATACTCTCAAGCTGTGCTAGACCCTCACTTCCTCCACCTTACGTACGCTGCCATTTTCTTTTTGACAAGAAGCACCTCTGTACCCGTCATCCAAGGCTCCTTAATCTTACCCCTTCTTATCTGTCTCAGAGGAACAAATTTATACATCACTCGCAACAACTGCTCCTTGAACAGATCCACATGTCTGCTGTGCCCTTTCTGTGGAACAATTGCTCCCAATCTGTACTTTCCAACTCCTGTCTGATAGCATCATAGTTTCCTTGACCCCAGTGAAATATCTTCCCCTGGTAACTGCTCCTTTCCCTTTCCATGGCGATGGTAAATGTGAGGCTCTTGCAGTCGCTGTCGCTGTCGTTCTCCCACCACGACATCTGACACCTGAAATGACTCATTGCCGAGCACCAAATCCAAAATGGCCTCCCCCCTCGTCGGCCTGTCCACATACTGAGTCAGGAAACCCTCCTGAACACACCTGACAAAAACAGCTCCATCTAAACCATCTGCACTGAGGAGGTTTCAATCTATATTGGGAAAGTTGAAGTCACCCATAACAACAACCCTGATACGTTTGCACTTTTCAACAATCTGCCGGCCAATGAGTTCTTCGATCTCCCAACTGCTATTTGGGGTCCGTAGAAAACCCCCAGTGAGGTGACTGCTGCCTTGCTGTTCCGAACTTCCACCCACACTGACTCAGTCAACAAACCTTCCTTGGCAACCTCAGCCCATACCACCTCAGGAGACGAGTCCTCAAAGGTTCTTTCAGCCGCCGTTATGCTGTCCTTGACCAACAAAGCCACACCTCCCCCTCTTTTACCACCTTCCCAGACCTTAATCAAAGATCTAAACCCTCGAACCTGCAACATCTATTCCTGACCCTGCTCTATCCATGTCTCCGAAATGGCCACAACATCCAAGTCCCAGGTACCTATCCAAGCTGCAAGCTCACCTCCCTTATTCCAGATACTCCCGGCATTAAAGTTGTCACACTTCAATCCAGCTTGCTGTCTGCCAGCACACTCCTGTTATAGTGATGTCCTGACCATGTCCTCCCTACGCTCATCCTCCTGTGTACTAGGACTACACCTCAGTTTCCCATCCCCCTTCTGAGCTCGTTTAAATCCACCCGAATGGCACTTGCCAATTTCCCACCCAGGATATTCGTGCCCCTCTCATTCAAGTGGAGACCGTCCTGTTTGTACAGGTCCCACCTTCCCCAGAATGAGCCCCAATTGTCCATGTACCTGAAGCCCTCCCACCTGCACCATCCCTGCAGCCACGTCTTCAGCTGAAATCTCTCCCTGTTCTTTGCCTCGCTATCACGTGGTACGGGTGACAAACCAGAGATGACCACTCTGTTTGTTCTAGCTCTCAACTTCCACCGTAGCTTCCTGAAATCCTGCCTGACATCCCTATCACTCTTTCTACCTATGTCGTTGGTGCCTACGTGGACCACGACTTGGGGCTGGTCACCCTCTCCCCTCAGGACCCTAAACACACTATCCGAGACATCACGGACCCTGGCACCTGGTAGGCAACACACCAATCGTGAGTGTCTTTCCTTCCCATCAAATCTTCTATCAGTCCCTCAAACTAGTGAGTCCCCAGTGACTATCACTCTCTTCCTATCCCCGCTTCCCTTCTGTGCAAGAGGGACAGACTCTGTGACAGAGACCTGGACCCTACTGCATGCCCCTGGTAAGTCGTCCCCCGGAACAGTGTCCAAAATGGTATAGTTGTTTTTCAGGGGAGCGACCGCAGGGGATTTCAGGGGAAGGTTAGTCAACACCGGGTAAACGTGCATTTTTGGCTGAAGAAACATGTGTTTCAATGTGAGCTAATGGAAGAAGCCATGGAGTCAAAGCTAAACATTTCGACAATAAGACAGCCATTCTTAAAAGCAGCGGACAGCGTGAAAAAGAAATGAGCTGCTTTAATATCCACTTAAAATTTATGTGGAATATCAGATCGAATTTTCTTATTGACTCCATTGTGCAATCATGTCGAGCTAAAAATGTTAACTGCATTAATTAATACGAACCAGAAACGGACTTTGTAGTAAATGGTTTGACGATTTTCTGTGTCTGGAATATCCCTTTTCCTTCTCCAACGAAGATTGTACCAACCTATGGTACCAAACTGTGGGTCAAACAGATGGGACTCGTAATCTTTAAATTCCCCATCAAAACAGTCTCATTGTATGGTTCTGTGCAATAAAAGAGAAAGAATAAACATGTTTCCCACAATTTTGCTGATGTTTACGAACAGAATGCTCAAATTCAAAAAGTCTGAGCTGCCATGTCTGCTTCCTCCAGCCTGTTTAAACTGTTCCATTCAATGTGAAATTTGTGATAAGTTTTCGCACACAGGTCTATTTGATCTGTGCCACCACCTTCTATTAGTCATACATGCTTTCCCCCTCTTCCTGTAATACATTGTTTGAAATGTTCAATGAGATTTTGATTTTAAATCTTATCGTCATATTTGTTTGATTCTCAAGCATCAATGAATCTGATGTCGCCGCCATTCCATGCAGTGCACAGCGCGTCAAACAGGAGTCTTAGTCTTGCCATGAGCACTGAGGTAGTATGGGGTCACAACTGTCTCATAGTTCAGAATGAAATTCTACATATAGGGCTATGTAGAGTCATGCCGTTAATTTTATTTGACATGCTATTTCTTTTCTTCACAAATATGCTGGATTTAAAGTGATCTTCACCCTCATTTAAAATGAATCCAACGTCCAACCATCTATAAAACCGGCAAATCCAAATTTTAATTTGAGTTCAGTGTTACACAAA
The DNA here is from genome assembly GCF_030684315.1 of Stegostoma tigrinum. Lineage (NCBI taxonomy): Eukaryota > Metazoa > Chordata > Chondrichthyes > Orectolobiformes > Stegostomatidae > Stegostoma > Stegostoma tigrinum. The sequence goes on along the minus strand of NC_081399.1, from coordinate 13,572,213 downwards.
TATATTACTTTTTAAAAAATTATATTCGAGTCAACATTAACATTTCATTCCCTGACACCGGGTGAACTTACTTTTAAACTCCAATTTTCATTTGGTATTAAGGGAGAGGTGAGCCTTTTTGCAAGCACCGAAAGGCTGCACCAGTTTATGGTTAAACTTGCGGAACTGTAAGTTTCACAGATATGTTCCTATTAAACACTAATTCCTATTGAAGCAGTATGAAGCCAAATTCATTCAACTGGACAGCAAAAACGGTCAAGATTTTAAAAGCAAGCAACTATTTTGAAGTCACTCTTCGAACTAAATTCCATCTCGGTGTGTGAGAGTCCAAAGGTTCCTCACTCTCAACAAACCATTCAACTGTCATGCAATTACTGAAACACACAGACAAAAAACATCAATGTTAACAGTCACTAAGATTTTGAGAGTGATTTGGAATTCGTATTCAATACCCCCTGGGGAAAATCTGTTCCAATCTGGATAGTACTCACTTATCACCATCCCACCTACCTTCCCTACCACCTCCTTCCCCTCCACACTGTTTGTTTCTGAGCTCCCTTCCACCCTCCATTTCTGAGAAAGGGTCCTGACCCAAAACCTCACCTTTCTTGAGCCTCTGATGCTGCCTGCCCTGCTGTGTTCCTCCAGCTCCACAATGTGTTATCTCAGACACCAACATTGGCAGGTCTTACTATCTGGATAACTCATTCTCACCTTGCAACAATTGTTTTATAGTCATTTTCTTTTCAGATTACGCATGTACATGTATATACATAAATATACATATTGCACTTTTATGCCTGAACCACTAACCGAGAGGATATTTTAAAAGAGTCTCTTCATATCTGCATGAAAGAAAAATCATCAAGGTCATAACTTTCATTTTAGGAATAACACGAACATTCAAAGTACTCACAGTCAGTGTCCCATTTCCTTGACCAGTCAATTTGATGTGAATATTTCTTCCAAGTGGAAACGAGAACAGCAATTATATTTGAGAATCAAACTCTTCATTGCATCACCAATATTTCCTTGTCTGTTTGAAACATAAGATAATGAAATAATCATGGACAGATTGGCCAACAATGTAATCTAATGTGTGTTATGGCAACTGAAAATCACAACCATTGAAGTGATCTTTAAAAAGCTATTGTCATACAACAGAGCACTTTTTGAGGTGCAGTGATGAACATACTTCCTGAGATGCAAATAATATATGCCGAATTAATTCCAAAGAATACCTTGACAATTAAAAAGAAGCTAAAAATCTCTTTACATTGTGATGCTTCTCAGATTGCTATTAGTCAATGGAAATCGTTCAGAACAATTATTTATTACCAGATGAAAAGGAAGTGTATACATTTCATTTTCACATTTCATTCAAGAGAGAAAAAAAACACCCTTATGAATGCATTGTCAAACCAGAAGACTCACAAAAAAAGTTACTTGGCCCATTGAATTTCCTCCATCATTCGGTGAGGTCATTGTTGATCTCATTGCATTTATCATGATACAACATTTCCACCAAACTCTCCTTATAGCTAATACATTCCAATCCAAGTAACATCCTGGTAAATCTCTGTTTCTCTGTCATGCCTTGTCTTTCGAAATATTTTTGAGTCATCTACAAATTTAGCCACAGCACATGCACCTCTTTCCTCCAAGTCATTAATAAACAAGCACAAGAGCTGTGGTTCCTTCAGCGCGACCTCATTTCTTACTGACAAGCCAACCCTGGCATCTCTGTCCATTTGTATCGGAGATAATGGGAACTGAAGATGCTTCAGAATCCAAGGTAACAAAGTGTGGAGCTGGATGAACACAGCAGGATGAACACACAGAAGTAGAAGGGTCTAGGCCCGAAACGTCAGCTTTTGTGCTCCTGAGATGCTGCTTGGCCTGCACTGCTCATCCAGCTCCACACTTTCTTATCTCTGTCCATTTGCCTGTTCTTTCTATCGGACATGAATCATTGGATATTTCGTTCCTAACACTTACCCCTAACAACCTTGTCTCTGTGATACCCAGAGTGATGTATCTGTCAATTTCAATGCGCACCACAAACTCATTCACTTTGTTTCATACACTCCCTGCAATTCAATACAACATCTTCAGTCTGGCATTTACAGCCACCCTTCTTATCTGCTGCACCTGAAGTGAGAGTCATGAACATTTCCAAACTTTTTGTCCTGTTACTTGCTCTGGAAACTTTGCTGAGCACTTACCAGCTTCTAACTTTTTCCATAGTTTTCCATGCAACTGCGCTCACCCACTCCAGGCATTTTATTTTAGCGCCCTACCCCAAGACCTTGCTCTGTATTTTGCCAGGAGACTTGTCCCAATATGATTCTCGTCGAGCCGATACCACCAGAACAACTCCCTCCTTCCCCGTACCGATGCCAATGTCCCATGAATTCAAACACATTTCTGCCAGGCCACCATTTGAACAATGCGTTTACATCTATAAATTATGCTCACACCGTGCCAAATTGCTCAGATAGTAATCCAGAGATTATTACCATTCTGGTTCTGCTTTCTCACCTCAGCACCTTGGCGCTCATAATCCCTCAGCAGAACCTCTTTCCTCTTTCTTCCGTATCAATCGTACCCGTGTGGACCACGATAGCTGGATTTCTACTCCTCCCACTTCAAGTTCCTTTGTAGCTGAGATGGAATATCCTGAACCTGGGCACCAGGCAGGCAACACTACTTTCGAGACTCTCGATCCTCATCACAACGAACAGTGTTCATTCCCCTAACTATACTACCTCTGATTATAACTACATTTCACTTTTTATCCCCTCTTGAATGTCCACCTGTACCACAATGCTATAGTCAGTTTACTCATCTTCCCTATACCCTGCACTCTCATCCACACAGGAAGAAAGAATCTCAAATCTGTTAGATAAGATCAAAGGCCAAGGTTCCTTCTGCACAACATCCTGGATCCTTCCACCTGCCATGTTCTTTGTCACAGTCTCACGTCTCTGGCCACTGACCGAGTTTCAGCTAGTTAATCTAAGGTGTGTGACTGCCTCCTGAAGCACAGCATTCCCTACTAACTGTCCCCAACATGATTTGTTGATTGGTAAAAACTGAGATTCCAGTTCATCAACCCTGAGCTGGAGTATGGGGTCTGACCACTACCCCGTCACGTAGGTATAAATCATCGTCTGGCCTGGCATCTCCATTTCAATTACTTCGATCTTAATTTGATTTGAAAACATCCTGGTCTTTCAGTTTGTAGCCTGTAAATATTTCTCCGATTTACTTTCAATCTGAAAGCTACCGATAATAGATTCTTAAACCAGAAGCGATCACCAACGAATGAGCCTGGTTCACCCTCCGAGTCCCTCATTCTGGCTTCAATTTACCCTGTCTCAAAAAAAAATGCTTACAAACTATCAGGCAAAAAAAGCAAGCAAATGGCACCTCTTACACTCTGCACTGGCTTACCGCATTGCCACCAAGTTCCCCAAAATATATATTCACTTGGTGCATTTCACTCGAGATGTGATCTCTCCTTCCAGAACGTGCAAAGCATACTGATCCAAAGCAATATACTACCTTCAAAACCTCAGCTTTCAGCTTATTACTTTTGAGTACATTCTCAAATGCTTTCTTCAAGTCCAAACACCACAGATTTACTGGTTTTCCTCTATTAATTCTCCTTCCAAAACTTCCTCCAAAAACCCAAACAAATTAGCCAGACATAATTTCTCTTTCAGCAGGCTGTGGTGATTCTGTTTGATTGGATTCTGATTTTCCAAATGTCCTGCTACTATTTTCTTCATAGTTGATTGCCACATATTTCCAACAATAGATGTCAGGCTGGTTCGGTTGTAGTTATCTTCTTTTTGCCTCTCTCCTTTTTAAATAGGGACGTCACATCGGCAGTTTTTCAGCCCTCAGATGCTTCTCTGGAATCTAAACCTTTTTGGGAAATTACAGTCAATGCATACACCGACTCTGAAGCTCATTGTTTAGAATCTTAGAAAGTAAACCATCACGGCAAAGAGTCTAATCTGCTTTTACTCCATCAGATTGTCTACTGCTACGTCTCTCATGGTAGTGATGGTGTGGTAGTGATGTGTTTAATTCCTCCCTGTACTCTTTAGTAATAAGGGGATCCTTGAAGTATCTTCCACTGTAAAGACTACCCTTTTCTCATTGTGGTTGTTCCTTGATTTAAAAATTAACCTGGCCATCTCAGCCGAGCATATAATTAATGGCATTACCTCTAAAACCTTCTCTGCTAAAGTGTTCAATAAATTGCTGCAATCTGAAAGAAGTAATTCTTCCCCTAAATTAATAGGCAACCAATTTGAAAATATGGCCTCTGGTCGTAAAATCTTTCACAAATAGGATTCATCTCTACGGATATACACTATCAAGTGTCTCAAGCATCTTAAATGTTGAAAAAATAAGATTTTTTTCAAAATTATAAACTCCAATGAATGTAGCCCAACTTTCCTAAGCATAGCTGTAAAGACTACCCTTTTCTCATTATCACTGATAATGGGAAGCTCAGATGCTGGACAATCCAAGATAACAAAGTGTGAAGCTGGATGAACAGAGCAGGCCAAGCAGCATCTCAGGAGCACAAAAGCTGACGTTTCAGGCCTAGACCCTTTTCTCATTATCATTGTTTCTTGATTTAAAAATTAACCTGGCCGTTACAACCTAGCATATGATTAATGGCATTACCTCGAAAATCTTCTTGGCTAAAGTGTTCAATAGATTGCTACAACCTAAAAGAAGTAATTCTTCCCCTAAATTAATAGGCAACCAATTTGAAAATGTGGCCTCTGGTCGTAAAATCTTTCACAAATGGGAGTAATCTCTACGGATATACACTATCAAGCCTCTTAAGAAACTTAAATGTCGAAAAAATAAGTTTTTTTCAATCTTATAAACTCCAATGAATGTAGCCCAACTTTCCTAAGCACAGCAATCCCCTCCGCCATTTCCGAAATCAACCCAGTCAACATGAGGTGTACGTCCTCCGCAGCACTCGCTCTGTGGCCGGACATGACTTGGAAGTTACCATCCTGCTGCTACGTCTCTACTTCTATTTACGATGCAGTCCTCCGTCCATCCGAACATACTACCCTTGAACACATGGGCTCTTTTCTTTTGAGACACCTTACGAGCTGTACCTTATCAAATGCTTTGTTGAAATCTCAATGTAGTACATCAACTGGTGGTCCTTCATCAGTAATGTTTGTTTCCTTCTCAAAGCACTGTAGCAAGTTTGTCAAGTATTATTTCCCCTTTATGAAAGGATGTTAACTCTGTAGGATGTTATAGCACACTCAGTACCCTGTTATTTCATCTTTCATTGCCGGCATGAACATCTACCCAGGTTGACCTAAATTGGCAATACTTGCTTACTATTTTGTCCAAGTATCTTTGTAATAATGGTGTTATGTTCACAATCTTTCAATCCTCTGAGAATTTTCCACAATCTCAGGATTCTTGGAAGATTATCATCAGTGCCTCCATTGTATCTGTAGCTGCATTGTTCAACATGAGAGGATACAACTCATCACACCCCTTGGATATTTTCTCTACTGATTGGAGTCATGTTTGGAATTCTGTGCAGTGACATTCACTTTTAACAGTTTGCTAAATACTACCAGGAACAGAAATTGTCATCCAGCTGCAACTAAGCTAAAGCTTTCAGCACAGAAGAAAGTATTTGAATTCATTATGACCCAAATAACTCCTGAAAAGGGCAATACAATTTGCCTCAGTCCATAAATGTTCTTTCTCCAACATCTTGAGATGCATTATCTGTATTTCTTCAAATTTACCACAGAATCTGTTTCAATTACCCTTTCAGCAATACGCATGACAACAATTCAGCATTCTTAGTCCCCCTGTAGCCTCCGTTGCACATGTGCATTGTTAGCTGATTATTTGTTTGTGTGCCTGCTTTTTTGCTCAAATGGATAAAGGTAAGTTCGTGTTCTTTTGTCATCAGAACTCTTGCCTCCTCACTCTCATCTTCCTTGTTTAATCCCTCTGCTGGAATATTTAATTTGTCGACATATCTGAAATATGTTGTCGAATGGATTGGGTTTTGTGTCATTGCATTCCCCATAGCCCATCTTCCCATCCTGTTGCTTGTTCTAACAGTTATTATCTTGCAGAGTGGAAAATGCAGTTTGAAAGCAATGGAACATTATTGATGAGGAAGCTGATGCATAAATTGCTACGATCTTCCAAAGTACAAACTCACCTTCGATTCTTTCTCGGTCAGAGCATTATGCCGGCGCAAATGAATCGTGTTCTCAATGGGACGTCCAAAACCATGGAAGTGAATTTGCATGTTGATTTCTTCTTCCCTCTTCAGAAATGCAATGTCGTATCATGATGAAGCTTCCAAGGCAATGATTGTGTCCTTCAATGAAGGGAAAAGTGACTTTTAGATTCATGGAAATATTTCAGTACTTCCACATAGATGAAATGCAAACATTCTCCCTGCATGCTGACCCAAGTCCGCAAGACTAGGGCATGACCCAGTCTCATTTTATCGTATCTTTCTGATTTTACATGCCACGGGATAATCATTGCAGCGTAACAGAAATGTTGTTCATGGAAATTTATCAGTGTTTTAATAAATAATGGCAAATTTTCAACATCTTGCAAGTGTATGAAGGCTCAATCTCATGACACCTTGCCTGCTGCACAAAGACATTCTTACACTGCTTTCAATGTTAGGGCTCAAACAAAACACAATCATTACACAAATGCATCAACACGCTACTTTCAATAGGATTTGGCGCAGGCTTGGAGGGCCGAAGCGCCTGTTCCTGTGCTGTAATTTTCTTTGTTCTTTGACCAGATAAAAAGGAAAAGGGAGGTGTATAACAGTCATCAAGGGAACAAGAGTCCCTGTGGACGCACTAACGTCAACCAGGCCAACATCCCCAGCACTGAGGCACTGATCATCCTCGATCAGCTACAATGGGCTGGACACTTCATCTGTATGACTGACACGAGACTCTCCCCACGTTCTCATCCCAGCTTCAAAAAAGCAGGCGAGACCCAGATGTGCAGAGGAAGCACTCGGTGATAAACTCAAGTCCTCAATGGTGAAGTGCGACATTCCTGCAGACACCTGGGAATCGCCGGCCTAAGACGGTCCAAAGCCTGAAGAGCACCTGGGAAGGCATCAAACACCTCGAGGCTTGCCTTTGGAAGCAGCGGAAGCCATGCAGCCACACCAACACCTCCCTCACCCCTTCCCACGACTGCCTTCTGCCCCGAGTGCAACAGAGCCGACGGTAGCTGCATCGGTCTGTACAGCCGGCGATCAATTCAGCCTGAGAGTGGGAGAGTGTCATCCATATCTGCGAGAAACCACCATGATGATGATGATGTATAGTGTGCAGGGGCATCTCGTCACAGCAATTCAGAGAACAAATACAGGGCAACAGAACGCTGGTGACCAAGATTAGGATGAGGGAGAATCTCAAAATCTTCTACAAGTGTCTCAGAGGGAAAGAGAAAACCCAGGGAAAACCAGGTCTCATTAGGGATGAAGAGGCAAATGAATGGTTTGAACTGGAGGGCAATGTCAGGTGTTAAACGAGAATTTCACATCAGCTTTTACATGTGAGAAGGAGCACACAATTCTTGGACAGAATTAACAGAGACTGGGGAGATGTTAGGTGTTTTGGTGAATTTAAAATTGGACAAAATCCCAGGTTTGGATGAGGTGTATGCCACGATGCCCAGGGAGATGAGAGAAAAAATTCCACTCGCCCTCATACAGAGCTTTCAAAAGTACCAAAGGACTGGAGAACAGGTAACATAGTTCCACTTGTCAAAATGCGTGACAAACATAAAGCAGAGTATTACAGACCGGTGAGTATCACATCAGTAGATCGGAAAATATTGGAGAAAATTCTGAACGGCAGACTTAATTTCCATTTCAAGAAGTGGGGTCTGATCAGCGACCGTCAGCATAGCTTTGTCAGAGAGAGGTCACGCCTCACAAACTTAGATGATTCTTTCAAAGAGGTGACAGAGTGTGCAGATGGGAGTTGATGTAGTGAAAATAGATTTCAGCAAAGACTTGGACAGGGTCCCAAATGGGAGCGTGGCAAAGAAGGTAAAGCTCGGGGGGTCCAGGAAAATACAGCAAGTTGAATCCAAAGTTACAGATTGGTCAAATGGGCAGGTCAACGGTAGATGGAATGTTAACCCTGATCAATAAGGCAATTTGGACAAACTAACAAGGCAAGGAATCATTCAAAGAAATGCCAGGATACTAGGAAGATCAGAGGAATGGTGTGATCTTGGGGTGCTTGTCCACAGATTCCTGAACATGGAATGGCAGCTTAAAAGGACAGTTCAGAAAGCATATGGCTCAAGAGCTGTACAGGACTTTTGTTAGGCCCCAGCTGAAGTGCGCAGTGCAGTTCTGGTCTCTCCATTATAGAAAGGTTGGTGTTTGCATTTGAGCATGTGTGGAGGACATTCATCAGGATGTTCTGAGGGGGTGAAGCATTTTAACTCTTGGGAGAGTCTGGATAAGTTTGCGTTAGCAATAACTGCTAATGCTGGAGTCTGAGATCACACAGTGTGGAGCTGGAGGGACACTGCAGGCCAGGCAGCATCACTGTTGCCGATCTCTGATTAAAGGTCTAGGCCTGAAACATCAGCTTTTGTGCTCCCGAGATGCTGCTTGGCCTGCTGTGTCCAGCCAGCTCCACACTTTTGTCCCTTGGATTCTCCAGCATCTGCAGTTCCCATTGTATCTAGCATCACTGTTTTATCTGGATAAGGTTGGATTGTTTTCTTTCGAGGAGAGAAGGTTGAAGGAGGTCCTGAAAAAATTGTTTAGATTAATATGGGTAGGGGCGAGGTAAAAAGAAGGTCCATAATGGGGTCGGTCGGGGGGGCGGTGGTGGTAGAGGAAGAGATACATACATTTAAGCTAAAAGCTCAGAAGGAATTTCAGGAAAGAAAAGACGGTGCTGGGGGTTTGGAATTCATTGTCTGGGACTTCAGTTGAGGTGGATAATCTTTTCACATTAAAGAAAAAGGGTTGGTCCAGCACTTAAAATGAAATAACATTCAAGGCAATGGGCCTATTGCTAGAACATGAGCCGAATGTCAGCTTAGTGTGGCTTCAGTGGTTACAGACACAATGGAATGAAGTGCTTGTTCAATTCTGTAGAATTCTCTGATTCTGGAGCAGGGGACAGTGAGTGGATAGCACGGGACGGTTCACCTATCTTCTCCTTTATCCATCTTCTGTCTGCCTCCCCACTTCTCCCTATTTTTTACAGAATCCCCTTCTCCTCCCCGGGTTTTGAAGAAGGGTCTCGATCTGAAACGTCAGCTTTCTTGCTTCTCTGGTGCTGCTCGGCCCGCTGTGTTCATCCAGTTCCACACCTTGCTCTCTGATTCTCCAGCATTGGCAAGTTCCTTGTATCTCTTGAGGAAACTTACTTGTTTTTGCACCCAAACTGTGGTGAGAATGTGGAACGCACTGACTGTGTGGGTGGTAGAGGCAGAAACCATGATAACATTTAACAAGTCTTTGATTGGGCATTTGCGATGCCAAGGCATACAAAGCTCTGGGTCAAGTGCTGGGAAATGTGATGAGAATAGTTCGGGACTTGCATCTTGTGAGGACACATACAATTTGCTGAAGGGTCTGTTCCATTGCCATAGCACTCTATTACGCTGTCCCTCAATGATCCTATGACGAGTAAGTGAAGGTTTCCAGAAACAGATAGTTTTCAAGGACAATGCCAAGAGGAAAAGTGATGCACAGGCAAAGTGCATGTAAGAATTTAACCAAGGATTAACACCATTGAAGAACTGGTATTTGTGCCAATGCACCAAACCTGCAGATGAAAATGCAGTGCCCAGTTTGATTGCAAACTGCAACAACCACCAGTTAGTAACATGATCAATGGAAATATCTGAATGCCTGTTGTTGTGATCTCAAGCATTTACCTGCGTCGAGTGAAATCCGCCACCATAGTTCTGTTGCATCGGTGGCCACCTCGCAATCGGTGTTGCATAGTCAATATCATTCCTTGACAATGCTTGAAGCAAGGCATAAGCAGTGGTTTCCACAGTCATCGCAGAAGCCTGTGCTGCTTCAATTGGATACGGCTTCTCGTCCTCCAACAATGGAGGCTTTCCAGGAACCAACATCAGAATCTGTCATTTGAGAAAGGGATTAGCTGAGAATAAAGTTTACATCATATCGATTTTTATTTGCATTTCACCAACATAACAATGGTTTTGCTGGTCAAGATCCACCATTGTCTCAGCACTGATGTCGATAACATTCTCCATACTTCCCGCTCAGTGATGGGTCCTTTTGTTTGGGAAAAATAGGCACCTTCGAATGCAAATGAATCAAGATGAGCTTTAGTTTCTCTTCAGGCTACATGGCAGTTATTACAAGATGTTACGAACAAAAGGTGAAGAGGCAGATGAAACCATTCAGAGCATCAGTCTGGATGATCTTCTTGCCCTCATCCTGAGGAGGCATCACAGATCTTAACTTACTCGCAATTCAAGTTATTTCATGCAATGACAAGACTGAATGTTCTGGATACTGCAAATGCCATGGCACCTGGCAGCATCCCACAAACTGTACTGGAACAATGTGCCGCAAGGTCAGCACACCAACAGTAAATGTTTTCCAGTAAATTTTTAAACACTTGCAACACTCACATTTCAGAGAAAGATGACCTATCATGTAATAGTCAGACAAATTGTGCTGACCAATTATGGCCTCAATGTATTCTCAATCATCAGCAAAGTAATGCAACATGTGGATGACAGTGCTGTCAAACAGCTGCACACTTCGGCTCAGTTTACTTTTCGTCATGCCACACTTCTCGTAACCTCGTTCAGGATTTACCACAAATATGATCAGAGATCCTGAGCTTGAAAAGGAAGGAAAGTGCAAACTGTCATTTCCACCAAGGCAACTTCTGATTGAATGTGGTGTTCAGCAGAGGAATAAAAAACTGAGTCAGTGGCATTCACGGGATATCTGCACTGGTTGAAGTCATGTCTTCACTTGAACCAAAGTGGAGACATGAATGTTCATTGAATATTGTCCAGGTGTCTAGCAGAATTCATGACTTTTCCAACAGTGAAATCAACGATGAGAAAATACAGTGAGACTTGGACAACGATCAGGCTTGGCCTGATAAACGATAAGTAACATTTGCACCACACAAGTGCTAAGCAGCAATCAGCTCCAACAAGAGAGAATATGACCAGATCACAAAATTCCATGTCCTTACCCTCACATCATCCTTACATTTATTTTTAAATGTACAAGTGCTATCCAAGCCATGCAGGGGTATGGGTCAGGTGTTGGAAATGAGGTCAGAAAAAATCACTGCTTCTCTTTGACTGTCACAGAATCCGTGAGCTTTAGAATTTAATTCTCCTGTATTGTAGACTACTGAGGTGCTTGGCTATCCACTTCATCAAGGTTAACACTGATCTAAAACTAAACTGGGTCAGTTATATAATCAGCAGTAGCCAGGTCCGTGGTACAAACCGCCCTGCTGTGGAACAGGGTCAGGCAAATCCAAGTGAGTGATTGTGGTTGGAGGCTCATTCGTTGGGGGCATAGTGTCTGTAGCCACATTTGAGACAGCAGGGCTGTGTGTTGCTTCCCTGGTGCAAAGGTCAAGGACATCTCTGAGTGGGTGCAACAAATTCTTAAGGAGGAGGGTGAGCAGCCAGAGGCCATTGTCCACATTGGTACCAATGACGTAGGTACAAAGAGGGATGTGATCCTGTGGACTGTGTACAAGGAGTTAGCAAAGAGGCTGAAAGGCAGGACCTAGAGGGTAATAGTTACTGGGTTACTACCAGAGCCACATGTTCGTGAGCTAAATTATAGAAAGATAGGTGAGATGAATGCATGGTTAAGGAGCTGGTACAGGGGCCAGGGTTTCAAGTTCATGGATAACTGGGTCCACTTCTTCGGCAAGGGGTGACCTGTGTAAGAGGGATGGGTTGCACCTGAACTGAACGGGAACAAATATCTTCACACGGAGGTTTGCTAGTGCTACTTAGGATGATTTAAAGGTTGGCAGGCAGCTGGAAAAGAGAGCAGCAGGTCAGCAAGTCGATGAATTGATGGCAGGTACATGTTAGGACCAATAAATCAGAAAAGAATGGCAGTCAGAGACAGGTACATGAACATGATGGCAGAAACAAGCTTACCTATGTTTCTTTCACTGCAAGGAGTATTATAGGTAAGGCAAATGAGCTTAGAGCCTGGATCAGTACATGGGACTCTGATGTTGAGGCCATCACATGGGTTTGGTTGAGACAGAGACGGGACTGGGTGCTCAATGTTCCAGGGTTTCATTGTTTTCGACAAGATAGAGGGGAAGGTAAAAGAAGGAGGTGCACTCCTAACCTGTGGGAAATGTTACATCTGTACCTAGAAAGGACATTCTGGAGGGCTTGCCCACTGAGGCAACAGAGGTAGCGTTCAAAATTAAGATAGACACAATCACTCTGATCAGATTAAACTAATAGCCTGCTCCCCTGTTGCCACTGACACACTGAGGAACAAATATGTAGGCAGCTTTTGAAACAATGCAATAAGTCAGAGTTGTCACATTCAGTGAATTTAACCTCCCCGGTATTGACTGGGACTCCCTTACAACAAGAGTTTAAATGAGGCTGAATTTGTCAAGTCTATCCAAGAGAGTTTCTTGACACAGTATATGGATAGAAGATGGGCCATACTGGACTTTGTCCTGGTCAGGTAACTGATGAGAAGTGTGGGAAAGCATGTTGGAAATAGTGATCACAACTCCTTCAATTTTAAGATTGCTATGAAGAAGTATAAGTCAGGACCTTGGGGGAGAGTAAATTATATCAATTTTAGGTCGGAGCTGGGGAGTGTTAATTGGGGGGAGCTGTCACATTTGCCATATGGGAATTGTTTAAAGGCCTGCTTATGAATTTAGGATCAGGAAGGAGGAAGGACAAGGATGGCAAGGTAAAAGACCCTTGGATAATTGGGGAGGTTGTGAAGTTAGTCAAAAGGGAAAAAAACAGAAATATGTCAGGTTTCGGAAGCTAAAATCGAACAGGGCCGACATAAAAAAAGCAGAAAAAGAAAGGCGATGAAATGGCCTTGGCAAGGAGGGTTGAAGGAAATCCCAAGGCATTCTGTGCATACATCAAAAACAAGGGGATAAATAGTGAGAAAGTAGGACCATTCAGGATAAAGGAGGGAACTTGTGTACGGAAGCATAGGATATGGGCAAGATCCGAAATGAGTACTGTGCATCACTATTCACTCAGGCGAAGGGTGTGGAGGAGAGTGGGATTTGTGTGGAGCATGCTCATATGATAACAGCATTTTGAAATCAAGAAAGAACATTAAGGTGGATAAGTCCTCAGGACCCAATGGTATCTACTCAAGGATTTTGAGCGAGGTGAGAGAGGAGATTGTCGGGGCATTCAGCAATATCTTTGTATCCTTGGTAACCACTGGAGAGGTACTGGAGGACGAGCAAGTTGCTAAATGTTGTTCTTCTGTTCAAGAAGGGAAATAGGGTCAATCCAGGAAACTATAGACTAGAGAGTCTCTCATCGTTCATTGGGAAGCTAGTGGAGAGAATTCTTCGGGATTGTATTTATCTGTATTTGGAACAGCATTGCCCAATTAGGGACAGTCAGCATGGCTTTGTGCAGGGCAGGTCATGTCTTACTAACTTGATTGAATTTTTTGAGGAGGTAACTAATGTGATCATTGAAGGTAGAGTGGTGGATATTGTTGACATGGATGTTCGCAAGGCTTTCAACAAGGTGCTTCACCGTAGGATCATCCAGAAGATTAAGATCCATGGGGTCCGTGGTCACTTATCTGCTTGGATTCACAACTGGCTTGCCCAGAGAAGGCAGAGGGTGGTGGTGGAAACGTGCTTTTTCGGCTGCAGATCCAGGACTATTGTGTTCTGCAGGGATCTGTACGGGGACCTCTGCTGTTGTGGTATATATATAAAATGACTGAGGTGACAAGATAGATGGATGGGTTAGTAAGTTTTTAGACGATAGAATGATTGGTAGAGTGGTAGTTAGGGTAGAAAGTCATAAAAGGATACAGAAGGATACAGATCCGTTGCAGAAATGGCAAGTGAATTTTAATCCATTAAGTGTGAAGTGCTCCACTTTGGGAAATTAAATGTTAAGGAAAAATATACAGTTAATGGCAGGACCCTGAGCAGCATTTGTGTACACAGGGATCTTGGGATTCAGTTCATAGCTCCCCGAAAGGGGCCACACAAGTTGATAGAGTGGCAAAGAAGACGCATGGCATGCTTGCCTTTCTTAGTTCGGGAATCGAGCACAAGAATCAGGATGTCATGTTCCAGCTCTAGAACACTTTGGTTAGGCCTTAAGTATTGCACTCTTAAGAATTGTATCCAATTCTGGTCGTCATGTTACAGGAAGGACGTGGAGGTTTTGAATAGGGTGCAAAAGAGGTTGCCTGGATTTGAGGGCTTGAGCTAGAAAGGAGAGGCTGGAAAGACTCAGACTGTTTTCTCTGCAGTGGCAGAGGTTGAGGGAAGACTTGATAGAGGTTTACAAATTTATGACATGCATAGACAGATTCTGACTGTAACCCTTCTCCCAGATTTGAAATGTCGAAAACTGGGGGCATGTATTTAAGGTGAGAGCAGGAAAGTTCAAAGGAGATGTCAGAGACAATTCTTATATACAGAGAGTGGTAGGAGTCTGAAAAGCACTGCCGGGGTGGCTGTGGAAGCAGATACAATAGGGCCGTTTAAGACACTTTTATATAAGTACATGAATATACGAGGAATGTAGGGATATGAATCAAGGACATTCAGAAGGCTTTAGCTAAATTTGGCATCATGTTTAGCACAACATTGCATGCCAAAGGGCCTGTTCCTCTGCTGAAGTGTTCTTGGATCTATGTTAATCAATGTGACTGGAACCGTAGATCAGAGACAATAGATTCTACAGCAAGTAACTCACTTTGGACTTCTCAACATCTGTCCACTGCTGATAAACTCCAAATCCGGGTGTCAATCAAATACTCTTCACTCAGCTGAACGAGAGCGACTCCGACAACACTATCGATAAACGACAACAATGCAGTCAAATCATCCCACGGATTGATCCCCCTTCTTATGTCAGGATATAGGAAAACAGGTAGGCCATTCAACCCTTCAAACACTTTCTACCATCCAATGAGGTTATAACTTAATTGTGGCCTACCTCCATATTGCCTTTGGTCCATATCCCTCAATACTGTTTTTCCTTTCGGTCGAACTGAAAATTTACAATGAACAATGGATCGAGAATTAACTGTTGTTTGAGATGGGGAGTTACAACGAGACAATGCACCAATTCATCAAACTCCTTCCACAGTACCTGATAATTGTGTGAACCCTACCACCCAAAAATATTTAAACAGCAGCTCCAGAATCTGCATGTTCCCTGTCAAAATCAGCAGAATCCTGATGTGGAACTGTATGACTGTTACTTCATTTCCACTGAGTAAAAGCAATTCATCTCCTGTCCTCAGTATTTCATTAATATATTCATACCACATGCATTGCAGCTATTCAACAGGCCAATTCTCCACAACCTTCTCAACAGCAATTCTGGATGGATAGCAAATGCAGCCCAAGAAAGCAACATCAATGACTTGCTCGTGAATTTTAAAAATTATAATGACAATATTTGCGGATTATAACAAATCTCAGACTTCATGACGTCTCAAATCCATTCTCCCCCTCTCCCCACTGCTTGGATGTGCATTCATGATTGTGATTTACAAAGAACAGCAACTAATTTGAAACAATTCACTTGCAAAAATAGAACAGAAATCTAGTTTTGTGCAAAACCGATGCGAAACAGATAGTAGCGGATAGCGAAGGGGACTGTTGGAGAATGCAGAATATAGACAGATTGGAGAGTTAGGTGGAGAAATGGCAGATGGAGTTCAAACCGGGCAAATGCGAGGTGATGCATTTTGGAAGATCCAATTCAAGAGCGAACTGTGCGGGAAATGGAAAAGCCCTGGGGAAAATTGATGCACAGAGAGATCTGGGTGTTCAGGTCCATTGCACCCAGACGGTGGCAACGCAGGTCAATAGAGTGGTCAAGAAGGCATACGGCATGCTTTCATTCATCAGACAGGGTATCAAGTACAAGATTTGGCATGTCATGTTACAGTTTTATAGGACTTTGGTTCACATTTGGAATACGGCGTACAGTTCTGGTCACCACATTACCAATAGGACGTGAATGCTTTGAGATGGTGCAGAGGAGGTTCACCAGGATGTTACCTGGTATGGAGGGCACTAGCTATGAACAGAGGTTGAGTAGATTGGGATTATTTACATGAGAAAGACGGAGATTGAAGGGGGGGACCTGATTGATGTCGACAAAATCATGAGAGGTATAGACAGGGTGGATAGCAAGAAGCTTTGTATCTCAGAGTGGGGGGACTCAATTACTAGACGTCACAATTTCAAGGTGAGAGGGGAAAAGTTTAAGGCATATGAGTGGAAAGTTCTTTATGCAGAGAGTCGTGGGTGCCTGAAACGCGTTGCCAACGCAGGCGGTAGAGGCGGGCACAATAGCGTCATTTAAGATGTATCTAGACAGAAACATGAATGGGCAGGGAGCAAAGGGAACAGATCCTTGGAAAATAGGCGACAGGTTTACATAAAGGATCTGGAACGGCGCAAGCTTGGAGGGCCAAAGGGCCTGTTCCTGTGCTGTAATTTTCTTTGTTCTTTTCCTCTTTGAAACAGTTTGAAGGCTGGCTATCAGCGAGACAACAGCAGCGATCCCTGGGATTCGTCATTCGAAACAGGAAGGAGTTTCCAACATCAATTGGAGAGACAGCACACTTGAAGATTCAAGTCACTATTTCATCTACAACTTTCCACCCACACCGGTGCAATGCCCTTTCAGAACTACAGTGCACGTTAGTCCAGAACATGCTGCACTCAAGCCACTTCCATTTTTCCCCTTCCTGAACTACAATTTGATCCCTTCATTTCCTGGTTTGTTTGTTTTTCTGTTTTTCTAGTCTTGAAGATTTCTACAGTACAAATTTACAGTTGCCCTATTTTAGAAGGATATTATTAAGCAAGAGTGGGCACAGAAGAAATTTACCAGATTGTTGCTGAGCATGGAAGGTTTCAGTGATAAAGGAAGGTTGGGTCAGCTGGAACTTTTTTCACTGGAGCAAAGGGGATAAAAGGTGACCTGATCGAGGTTTATAAATAGGACAAGGCTGAAGGGATATGGGCCACGAAGAGGCAGTTGGGACTAGTTTAGTTTGGGATTATGTTGGACCTAAGGGCCCATTTCCACGCTGTACGACTATGACTCTATAAAATAGGCTGACAAGGTCAAGTAACACATACCGTACCAAAACAAGAAAAAAAAAGCACAGCATCCCCTTCAAATTACATCTCACCACAGGACAAGTTAAGGCCAAGCTACTACATCGAACAAACATCAACACTGCATCTCAAACCTCCACTGGAATTGAATAGTTTTGCATTTATCTTGATAAGTCAAACCACATTCTGTTCTCCAACCCTCTGGTACTTCCCTTGTGAGAGGAATTGAAAAACTGGTCAGGGCCACTGAGATTTTCTTTCTGAGGTAACAAGGTGCAGAGCTGGACGAAAACAGCCGGCCAAGCAGCATCGGAGCAACAGGAAGGCTGACGTTTCAGGCCTAGACACTTCTTCAGAAATGGGGGAGGGAGAGGGGGTTCTGAAATAAATAGGGAGAGAGAGGGAGGCGGATAGAAGTTGGATAAAGGAAAAGATAGGTGGACAGGAGACAGACAGGTCAAAGAGGCAAGGATGGAGTGCAGGTGGGAAGTTAGGGAGCAGACAGGGCAGTCCAGATAGGATGAACAGGTCAAGGGGGCGGGAAGAGGTTAGTAGGTAGGAGGTGGGGGTGGGGCTTGAGGTGGCAGGATGGAATAGGTGGGTTGGTTTTGGGTTGCGGGAGCAGGAGGGGAGATTTTGAAGCTTGTGAAGTCCACATTGATACCACTGAGCTGCGGGGTTCCCAAGCGGAATATGAGGCGCTGCTCCTGCAATCTTCAGGTGGCACTGCAGGAGACCCAGGATGGACATATAATCTGAGGATTGGGAGGGAGAGTTGACACGGTTCGCGACTGGTAGGTGCAGTTCTTTCATGCATCAGTGACTTGCAAAGGTTCCGAAGCCTCCGCTTGGTTTCCCCGATGTAGAGGGGGCCACAATGGGAACAGCGAATACAGTATATCACATTAGCAGATGTGCAGGTGAACATCTGCTTGATGTGGAATTTCTTCTTGGGGCTGGGATGGGGGTGAGGGGGGAGGTATCAAGACAGGTGAAGCACTTCCTGCAGTTGCAGGAACACGTGCCGCGTGTACGGGGTGCTGGGGGTGCGGGGGGGGGGGGGGGGGAGTGTGGAGCGCATAAGGGAGTCACCTAAGGGTGGGGAGGGAAAAAATGTCTTTGGTGGTGGGGTCAGAGTGCAGATGGCAGAAGTGTCGGCAATGATGCATTGAATCCGAAGGTTGGTGGGGTGGTACGTGAGGGCAAAGAGGACTCTGTTTTGGTTGTTTTATGGGGAGCAGGTGTGAGGGGTGAGTTGTGGGAAATGCGGGTGACCCGGTCGAGGGTGTTTTCGACCACTGCGGGGGGTGGGGGGCGGGGGGGGGGGGGGTGTGGAGTTGCGGTCCTTGAAAACTAAAACTTCTCTTTCAAATCCTCCCACCTCCTACAGACAAAGTGGGTGGCCAGGGTATCCACATGGGCCAAAGCTATGCCTGCCTCTTTGTAGGTTACATGGAACGATCCCTCTTCCGTACCTACACTGGCCCTAAACCCCACCTCTTCCTCCGTTACATTGATGACTGTATCGGCGCCACTCATGTGGTAGCTGCATCCGCTGTTCCCATTGTGGCCTCCTCAACATCACGGAAACCAAGCGGAGGCTTGGGGACCGCTTTGCACATCACCTATGCTCACTTCACACTAAACAACTCCCCCTCGCAGTCCTCAGATGACATGTCCATGCTGGGCCTTCTGCAGTGCCATAATGATGCCACCCGAAGGTTGCAGGAAGGGCACCTCATATTCTGCTTGGGAACCCTGCAGCCCAATGCTATCAATGTGGACTTCACAAGCTTCAAAATCACCCCTCCCCACAACTGCATCCCAAAACCAGCCCAGCTCATCCCCGCCTCCCGAACCTGTCTTTTCTCGCTCCTATCCCCTCCTCCCACATCAAGCCCCACCACCATCTCCTATCCTCTTGATCTTTGGCCTTGATCTTTGAGTCCTCATTTTCTACAGATTTAGTACCCGAGGGCTGGAGGGCTGCAAATGTTGTGCCCTTGTTCAAGAAGGGCAGGAGAGATGATCCAGGTGATTATAGACCAGTGAGCCTTACGTCTGTTGTCGGAAAAGTTTTGGAAAGGATGAGAAGAGATAGGATTTATAAACATCAAGCAAGCACCAATTTGATTGGAGATCGTCAACATGGATTTGTCAAGGGCAGGTCGTGTCTCACAAACCTCAGTGAGTTTTCAGAAGGTGACCAAGCATGTGGACGAGGGAAGGGCCGTTGACGTGGTGTATACGGACTTCAGTAAAGCGTTTGATAAGGTTCCACGTGGTCGGCTATTGGAGCAAATATGGACGCATGGGATTGAGGGACATTTAGCAGTTTGGATGAGAAACTGGCTTTCTGTAAGAAGGCAACTAGTGGTGGTTGATGGAAAATATTCAGCCTGGAGTCAATTCGCTCGTGGTGTGCACAAGAATTTGTTTTGGGACCACTGCTGTTTGTCATTTTTATACAGGCACAGGTGGATGGATTACTCAGTTTGCAGGTGACACTAAAGTTGGCGGAGTGGTGGGCAGTGTGGAAGAACGTCGCAGGTTGCAGGGAGACTTGGATCAACGGCAGAATTGGGCTGAAAGGTGGCAAATGGAGTTCAATGCGGATAAATGTGAGGTGATTCACTTTGGGAAGAATAATAGGAAGGCAGACTACTGGGTCAATGGAAAGATTCTGGGCAGTGTGGATGTGCAGAGGGATCTTGGTGTCCATGTACATAGATCCCTGAAAGTTGCCACCCAGGTTGATGGTGCTGTTAAGAGGGCTTACAGTGCGTTAGGTTTCATTGGTAGAGGGAATGAGTTCCGGAGCCAAGATGCCACACTGCAACTGTACAAAATGCTAGTGCGGTCCCATTTTGGAATATTGCGCGCAGTTCTGGTCGCCCCATTACAGGAAGGATGTGGAAGCATTGGAAAAGGTGCAGAGGAGA
>NC_081399.1:12781851-12784351 GCF_030684315.1 Stegostoma tigrinum | reverse complement strand
CTTTCACACACACACACACACATACACACAGTGTCTTTCTTACACACACACATAAACACACACTGTCTCTCTCGCTCACACACACATACATAGTCTCTCTCGCTCACACACATAAACAGTCTCTCTTGCTCTCTCTCTCACACACACACACACACACACACACAGTCTCTCTCTCTCTCTTATACACACAGTCTCCTCTCTTACACTCACACACAGTCTCTCTCTCTTACACACACTCGCACACACACACACACACACACATACACACACAGAGTCTCTCTTACAAACACACACACACAGTCTCTCTTTCACACACACACACATACACACAGTGTCTTTCTTACACACACACACATAAACACACACTGTCTCTCTCGCTCACACACACATACACAGTCTCTCTCGGTCACACAAACATACACAGTCTCTCTCGCTCTCACACACACACACACTCACGCACACACACTGTCTCTCTCTCTTATACACACAGTCTCCTCTCTTACACACACACACACACACACACACACACACACACAGTCTCTCTCTCTCTTACACACACACACACACACACACACACACACCCACAGTCTCACACACACACATACACTGTCTCTCTTACACACACACACACACACACACACACACACACACAGAGTCTCTCTCTCTCTTACACACACACACGCACGCACACACACACACAGTCTCTCTCTCTCTCTTACGCACACACACGTACGCACACACAGACACACACACGCACACATGCACACACACACAGTCTCTCTCTCTTACACATACGCAGTGTTTCTCTCTTTTACACACGCACAATCTCTCTCACACACACACACACACACACACACACACACACACACAGTCTATCTCTCTCTCTTACACACACACAGTCTCTCTCTAACAAATGCACACACACACAGTCTCTCTCTCTCTAACACACACACACACACACACAGTCTCTCTCTCTCTCTCTCGTACACACTCATACACACAGTCTCTCTCTCTTACACACACACAGTCTCTCTCTCTAACACACACACACACACACACACACAGAGTCTCTCTCTCTTACACACACACATGCACACACACACAGTCTCTCCCTTACACACACGCGCACACACACTGTCTCTCCCTCTGACACACACACACTGTTTCTCTCTTTTATACACACACACACACACACACACACAGTCTCTCTTACACACACACACACACAGTCTCTCTCTCTAACACACACTCACACACACACACACACACACACACACACACACACACACACACACACAGTCTCTCTCTCTCTCGTACACACATACACACAGTCTCTCTCTCTTACACACACACAGTCTCTCTCTCTTGCACACACACACACACACACACACACTGTCTCTCTTACACACACACACACACACACACACACACACACACACACACGGTCTCTCTCTCTCTTACACACACAAACACAGAGTCATTTTCTCTCTCACACATATAGACACACACAGTCTCTTTCTCTCACATACACACTGTCTCTCTTACAAACACACACACAGTCTCTCTTTCACACACACACATACACACAGTGTCTTTCTTACACACACACACACATAAACACACACTGTCTGTCTCGCTCACACACACATTAACAGTCTCTCTTGCTCACACATACATACACAGTCTCTCTCGCTCTCACACACACACACACACACTGTCTCTCTCTTATACACACAGTTTCCTCTCTCTCACACACACACACACACACAGAGTCTCTCTCTCTTACACACACACACACAGACACACACACACCGTCTCTCTCTCTCTCTTATGCACATGCACGCGCACACACACTGTCCCTCTCTCTAACACACACACACTGTTTCTCTCTTTTATACACACACACACAGACACACAGACACACACACACACACACACACACACACACACACACACACACACACAGAGTCTCTCTCTCTCACAAACACACACAGTCTCTCTCTCTTGTATACACACATACACACAGTCTCTCTCTCTAACACACACACACACACACACACACAGTCTCTCTCTCTCTAACACACACACACACTCACACACACACACACACACACACACACACACACACACACACACACACACACACACACACACACACAGTCTCTCTCTCTCTGGTACACACATACACACAGTCTCTCTCTCTTACACACACACAGTCTCTCTCTCTAACACACGCGCGCACACACACACACACACACGCACTCTCTCTCGTACACACACATACACACAGTCTCTCTCTCTTACACACACACAGTCTCTCTCTCTAACACACACACACATATACACACACACAGTCTCTCTCTCTTACACACACATGCACACACACACACAGTCTCTCTCTTACACACACACACACGCGCACACACACTGTCTCTCTCTCTCTGACACACACACTGTTTCTCTCTTTTATACACACACACACGCTGTCTCTCTCTCTCTT